>NW_007259493.1:60654-66053 GCF_000164805.1 Carlito syrichta
CTGATTTTTTGATTTATTGTAGAGATGAGGTCTCGCTGCCCAGGCGAGTCTCGAACCCATAGGCTCAGGCAATCCACTCACCTCAGCCTCCCAAAGGCATGGGATTACAGGCTGAGCCACTGAGCCCGGCAGAACTGACATTCTAGTTGGAGACACAAAATTTATTTTTTTATTTTTATTTTTTTGAATTGGAGCCTCACTTTTGTGGCCCAGGCTGGAGTGCAGCGGCACGCTCACGGCCACCCCAGCATTGACCTGCTGGGCTCTGGCAATCCTTCCGCCTCAGCCTTCCAAGTAGCTGGAACTACAGATGCATGCCACCATGCTCAGCTAGTTTTTTTTATTTATTGTAGAGACAAGGTCTCACCAAGTTGCCCAGGCTGATCTGGAACCCCTGGACTCAGGCTGTCCTCTCACCTTGGGCTCCCAAAGTACTGGGATTATAGGCTGAGCCACTGCACCCGACTGAGACACAAAATTTAAATAATTGAGCGCACAAATATTTAACTGCAATAAGTGCTGGGGGGGGGGAAACAAAACTATAGGATAACTCGAGAATGTGCAATTGGGCCCAAGTTGGTCCTTAATGTCAGGGAAGGTTTGCCTTGAGAAAGGGATATTCGCCAGGCGTGGTGGCTTATACCTGTAATCCCAGCACTTTGGGAGGCGGAGGTGAGAGGATTGCCTGAGCCCAGGGTTCAAGACCAGCCTGGGCAAGTTGATGAGACTTTGTCGCTACAATACATCAAAAAATTAGCGGGGTGTGGTGGTGCACGCATTTAGTTTCAGCTACTTGGAAGGCTGAGGTGAAAGGATCATCTGAGCCCAATAGGTCAAGGCTGCGATGGCCATGAGAGTGCCACTGTACTCTAGCCTGGGTGACAGTAATACTCCGACTCAAAAAACGAAAAAAAGGCTGAGCTCGGTGGCTCAGCCTGCAATCCCAGCGCTTTGGGAGGCCGAGGTGAGTGAATTGTCTGAGCCCGCGGGTTCGAGACCCGCCTGGGCAACTTGGTGAGACCTCATCTCTACAATAAATCAAAAATCAGCCAGGCTTGGTGGCTCAGCCTGTAATCCCGCGCCTTTGGGAGGCTGAGATGAGTGGATTGCCTGAGCCCGAGGGTTCGAGACTTGCCTGGGTAACTTGGCGAGACCTCATCTCTACAATAAATTAAAATGAGCCGGGTGTGGTAGCGCGCGCCTGTAGTTCCAGCTACGTGGAAGGCTGAGGCGGAAGGATTGCCAGAGCCCAGGAAGTCGAGGCTGCGGTGGCTGGGAGCGGCCACTGCACTCCAGTCTGGGCGACAGAGTGAGACTCCAACTCAAAAATAAATAAATAAATAAATGAAAAATCAGCGGGGCGTCGTAACCCCCACCTGTAATTCCGGCTACTTGGAAGGCTGAGGCAGAAGGATCACCGGAGCCCAGCAGGTCGAGGCTGCGGTGGCCGGGAGCGGCCACTACACTCCAGTCTGGGTGACTGAGTGAGTCTACAACTCAAAAAAATAAAAAGAGAGAGAGAGAGAGAAATATTCAATCGTAGGCAAAAAATAAGAGAAGCATCCCAAGCAGAGAGAACATCAAGTCCCAGAGATGGTACAGTACACCCAGGGGAACAGAACGACACTCCTGACTGTTGGGGCACAAAGTGAGGGGGAGGAGGCCAAGTGAGGCTAGAGCAGTAGCAGGGGCAAGAAGTGACTTTGTAGGCCAGCTCTTCATCTCTAAAAGAATTTTTTTTTTTTTTGAGTTGGAGTCTCACTCCGTCACCCAGACTGGAGTGCAGCCTCGACCTGCTGCGCGCCGGATCCTTCTGCCTCAGCCTTCTGAGTAGCTGGAGCTACAGGCGCGTGCTACCACGCCTGGCTAGTTTTTGATTTCTTGTGGAGACAGGTCTCGTCAAGTTGCCCAGGCTGATCTCGAATCCCTGCGCTCAGGAAATCCTCTTGCCTCCACCTCCCAAGGTGCTGGTATTACAGGCATGAGCCACTGGGCCCAGTTGATTTTTTTCTTAAATTTTCTTTATGTGTATTTGTGATGAGGTTTCACTCTGATGCCCAGGCTGGAGTGCAGTGACATGCTTATGGCCACTGCAGCCTTGACCTCCTTGGCTTTAGCAATCCTTCTGCCTCAGCCTCCCGAGTAGCTGAGACTACATGTGTGTACCACCATGCCCGGCTAATTTTTTTTTTTTTTTTTTGAGTTGGAGTCTCACTCTGTTGCCCAGACTGGAGTGCAGTGGCCGCTCCCGGCCACCGCAGCCTCGACCTGCTGGGCTCCGGCGATCCTTCCGCCTCAGCCTTCCGAGTAGCCGGAATTACAGGCATGCACTACCATGCCCGGCTGATTTTTTGATTTATTGTAGAGATGAGGTCTCGCTGCCCAGGAGGGTCTCAAACCCACGGGCTCAGGCAATCCACTCACCTCAGCCTCCCAAAGGCGTGGGATTACAGGCTGAGCCACCAAGTCGGCTGTGTTTTTTTTGTTTTTTTTGTTTTTTTGCCTTTCTTTTCCTGGTTCTACAACTAAGAAACAAAAGCATCCATGTTTGTTTTCATTTCCCAGGGATGCCATTAAAATTATCAGAAGCTGAGTGGCTCAAAGCAACAGAAATTTATTCTCCCACAGTTTAGAAGGCCAGAAGTTCAAAATCAAGGTGTTGGCAGGGTTAGTTACCTCAGGAGGTTCTGAGGGAGAGTCTGTTCCATGCCTCTCTCTTAGTTTCTGGTGGTTGCCAGCAACGTTTTGCTTATAGATGTATCACTCCAATCTTTCCCTCCATTTTTGCATAGCCATCTCCCTGTATGTCTGTCTTCTTGAGTCTATGTCCAAAATGTACTCTTCTTTTGTTTTTCTTTCCCAGTCCAGGACTAAGCTGAATAAAATCCACTGTTGATATAAGGACATCGACCATTGGATTTGGGACCAAACCTAAACCAGTGTAATCTCATCTTAACTTGAATACATACTTCCAAATAAGGTCAATTTCACAGGTTCTGGATAGACATATGTTTGAAGGGGCCAATATTCAACAAAGTAGTATACTGTGGCTTTTAAAGAAGGTTAGGATTAGGCCGGGTGCGGTGGCTCATGCCTATAATCCCAGCACTTTGGGAGGCAGAGACAAGAGGATTGCCTGAGCCCATGGGTTCAAGACCAGCCTAGACAACTTGGAGAGACTTTGTCTCTACAATAAATAAAAAAAATTAGCTGAGTGTGGTGGCATGTACCTGCGGTTTTAGTCACTTGGAAGGCTGAGGTGGAAGACTCGCCTGAGCCCAGCAGGACAAGGCTTCGGTTGCCGTGAGTGTGCCACTGCACTCTAGCCTGGGTGACAGAGTGAGACTCTGACTCAGAAAAAGAAAGAAAGGAAGGAAGGAAGGAAGGAAGGAAGGAAGGAAGGAAAGAAGGAAAGAAAGAAAGAAAGAAAGAAAGAAAGAAAGAAAGAAAGACAGGATTGTTAGAGAGAGGACATAAAGAGAAAGATGTAGATAATGTTTAGTTTTTTGTTGTGTGGCTTCTAATGTAGGAGTAGTGGCAGTGTCCTTGGAGTAGGTCATGTGGCCTAAGAAGGAAGTATTGAATGGAGGGACCATGAAGAAAGGAAGGGGTGGGTGGAAAACAGTGCTGGTGGCAACTCAGGGCAGCCCCTAGTGGTAAAGGATGTGTGCAGCAGTAGGAGTGGCTATGGTACCACCAGGGCAGTGCAAAGTAGCCAAGGACCCAGAATAAATAGAGAAACTGGCCAGGATAAATGAGATTCGCCTAGGAATCTTCAGAAATATTGGGGGAGGTAATGAGTTTTTCCAGGATATATTGGCTAGGATTTGAGCCATTTTATGAGAACATTTAAGACTAAAGAGACCATATCAGGATGTACTCTTTGAATACATTCAGGCATAAAGCATTTAGGTGACTTTTGGATTGTCTAATATCAATGCCTTGTCTTGAAACTCCCTACAACATTGAAGCCCCTATAGTATTCATTCAATCAACAAACATTTGCTGAGTACCCACCATGGGCTAGGTTCTGGGGACACAGGGATGAATAAGACAAGCAAAGTCTCTGTCCTCCTTAGAGATTTCTGGTTGGGAAGAGAGACACAGAACTAATTTTTATTTTTATTTTTATTTTTTGAGTTGGAGTCTCACTCTGTCTCCCAGACTGGAGTGCAGTGGCATGCTCCCGGCCACTGCAGTCTTGACCTGCTGGACTCTGGCAATCTTTCCGCCTCAGCCTTCCAAGTACTGGGACTACAGGCGAGCGCTACCATGCCCAACTCATTTCTGATTTATTGTAGGTTGCTCAGGTGGGTCTCGAACCCATGGGCTCAGGCAATCCACTCACCTCAGCCTCCCAAAGTGCTGGGATTACAGGCTGAGCCATTGAATCTGACTGACACAGAACTAATAATCACTATATGAACAGCTCCACATCTTTTGTAATTCTCCAAATTATTATTATTATTATTATTATTTATTTTTTTTTTGAGTTGGAGTTTCACTCGGTCGCCCAGACTGGAGTGCAGTGGCTGCTCCCAGCCACCGCAGCCTCACCTGCTGGGCTCCAGCGATCCTTCCGTCTCAGCCTTCCGAGTAGCCAGAATTACAGGCGTGCGCTACCACGCCCGGCTGATTTTTTGATTTATTGTAGAGATGAGGTCTCGCTGCCCAGGCGGGTCTCGAACCCGCGGGCTCAGGCAATTCACTCACCTCAGCCTCCCAAAGGCGCGGGATTACAGGCTGAGCCACCGAGCCCGGCTTATTATTATTATTTTAGAGACAGGGTCATGCTTTATTGCCCACAGTGGAGTGCAGTGGCGTCATTTTAGCTCACTGCAACTTGGGAGTCCTGAGCTCAAGCTATCCATCTGCCTCAGCCTCCCGAATACCTGGAACTATAGGTACAATCCACCATGCCCAGCTAATTTTTAAATTTTTTTTATAGAGATGGGGGTCTCTCTATGTTGCCCAGGCTGGTTTCGCTATGTTGCCCAGACCAGTTTGGAACTCCTGGACTTAAGCAATCCTCTCACCTTGGCCTCGCAAAGTGCTGGGATTGCAAGCATGAGCCACTGCGACCACCTGTCATTCTCCAAATTAACTGAAAACTGGCTTAAACATTCACAGACCAGATTAGGAAAAAGTTCAGTACAACCCTCTTTGGCTCTTCTCTTCTTCTGTCTTATCCAGGATTTACACAGTATGCATAGGAGGTTGGCTTGATGTGCATGCTTCAGCAAGAGAGAGGAGGGAGGGAAGGCCTCCACTGCCATGCCTGTCATTGTGCCTCATAGCCACAAAGTGTCACTATTGAATACCAATCTGCTTCTAACTGGTACTGCTGGTATACTCCAGAGCAGAGCTTTGCTGATCCCCGCTTCCAGTACAGATCAGTG
>NW_007259493.1:66073-88014 GCF_000164805.1 Carlito syrichta
CTCAGGCAATCCACTCACCTCAGCCTCCCAAAGTGCTGGGATTACAGGCTGAGCCATTGAATCTGACTGACACAGAACTAATAATCACTATATGAACAGCTCCACATCTTTTGTAATTCTCCAAATTATTATTATTATTTTAGAGACAGGGTCATGCTTTATTGCCCACAGTGGAGTGCAGTGGCGTCATTTTAGCTCACTGCAACTTGGGAGTCCTGAGCTCAAGCTATCCATCTGCCTCAGCCTCCCGAATACCTGGAACTATAGGTACAATCCACCATGCCCAGCTAATTTTTAAATTTTTTTTATAGAGATGGGGGTCTCTCTATGTTGCCCAGGCTGGTTTCGCTATGTTGCCCAGACCAGTTTGGAACTCCTGGACTTAAGCAATCCTCTCACCTTGGCCTCGCAAAGTGCTGGGATTGCAAGCATGAGCCACTGCGACCACCTGTCATTCTCCAAATTAACTGAAAACTGGCTTAAACATTCACAGACCAGATTAGGAAAAAGTTCAGTACAACCCTCTTTGGCTCTTCTCTTCTTCTGTCTTATCCAGGATTTACACAGTATGCATAGGAGGTTGGCTTGATGTGCATGCTTCAGCAAGAGAGAGGAGGGAGGGAAGGCCTCCACTGCCATGCCTGTCATTGTGCCTCATAGCCACAAAGTGTCACTATTGAATACCAATCTGCTTCTAACTGGTACTGCTGGTATACTCCAGAGCAGAGCTTTGCTGATCCCCGCTTCCAGTACAGATCAGTGTGGTCCTTCAAAGGTTCAAGTTGCAGCTTTAAGTGACCAGCCTTTCTGGGTCAGCTCTTCTCCTCAGGGATCTTACTATCTCAGAAGCATTGGGTTCAGACTGAGTCACGTGTTTGTCTATCACAGACTCTCCTTTTTCTGTTTCCTAGGGATATGTCCCAGGGATTGAAAAACCTTCCTTTTCAAGCCCAGAAACTTCCCTTTCTTGGGCAAGAAGCTTAATGCTTCCAAAAAGGACTCAGATCTGATAAACACACAAAGATTTGCTAACAGTTTCTTGGTAGGCCTGTTGCCATGGCTCATGCCTGTAATCCCAGAACTTTGGGAGGGCAAGGTGGGAGGATTGCTTGAGCCTAGGCATTCAAGACAAGCCTGGGCAACATAGCGAGACCCCGTCTCTACAAAAAATAAAAAAAATTAGCTGGGTGTGGTGGTGCACACTTTTAGTTCCAGTTACACAGGAGGCTGATGAGAGGGGTCTCCTGAACCCAGGAGGTCGAGGCTGCGGTGAGCCATTGCACTCTAGCCTGGGTGACAGAGTAAAACTCTAACCCAAACAAACATACAACAACAACAGGCCAGGTGTGGTGCTCACACCTATAATCCCAGCACTTTGGGAGGTGGAGGCGAAAGGCTTGCCTGAGCCCAGGGGTTCGAGACCAACCCGGGCAAATAGCGAGACCTCGTCTCTACAATAAATAAAAAAAATTAGCCAGGCATGGTGGTGCATGCCCGTAGTTCCGGTTACTTGGAAGTCTGAGGGAGAAGGATCACCTGAGCCCAGCAGGTCAAAGCTACAGTGGCTGTGAATGTGCCACTGCACTCCAGCCTGGGCAACAGTCAAAGACCATGGATGAAGTGGACATTTATTTCGTTCTTAGCCACCCAGCATTCATTCTTTATTTTTTGGGGGGGGGTAACAGTATCCTAATTTAGAATATTTGAATTATCACTTCTTCCCTCATTGAATATAGTCTGGGGGAATGTCAGCCATGGTAGCTGCCCTCCTATAGTCCAGGAATAATAGGCACATGTCCCAAACTAACCCAACTAGATCTTGAATAAGGCAGTGCTTTTCCAAACTCTAATGTGCACCTGGAAGTCTTAATACAATGCAGATTCTGAGTCAGTGAGACCTGAGATTCTGCATTTCTTTTTCTTTTTTTTTTTTTTTTTTTTTTTTGAGTTGGAGTCTCACTGTTGCCTAGACTGGAGTGCAGTGGCTGCTTCCAGCCACTGCAGCCTTGACCTGCTGGGCTCCGGCGATCCTTCCGCCTCAGCCTTCCAAGTAGCTGGAACTACAGGCACGCGCTACCACACCCGGCTGATTATTTTGATTTATTGTAGAGATGAGGTCTCAAACCCGCAGGCTCAGGCAATCCACTCACTTCAGCCTCCCAAAGGCGTGGGATTACAGGCTGAGCCACCGAGCCTGGCTAGATTCTGCATTTCTAAAATCTTCCAGTTGATGTCAACGCTGCCGATCCACAGATCACCCTTTGAGTAGAAATGGAGTAAAGTGAGCATACAGCTAGAGTCCCTTCATCTGGATGCAGTAACCTTAAAAATTCATGGGCTCGGTGGCTCAGCCTGTAATCCCGCGCCTTTGGGAGGCTGAGGTGAGTGGATTGCCTGAGCCTGCAGGTTCGAGACCCGCCTGGACAACTTGACGAGATCTCATCTCTACAATAAATCAAAAAATCAGCCGGGCGTGGTAGTGCATGCGTGTAATTCTGGCTACTTGGAAGGCTGAGGCGGAAGGATCGCCGGAGCCCAGCAGGTCGAGGCTGTGGTGGCCGGGAGTGGCCACTGCACTCCAGTCTGGGTGACAGAGTGAGACTCCAACTCAAGAAAAAAAATAAAAATAAAAATAAAAAATCTGAATTTTAAAAAAGTCACTTTGGGAAGCCGAGGCGAGATGATTGCCTGAGCCCTGGGATTCCAGACCAACATGGGCAACTTGGCAAGACCTCAGTCTCTACAATAAATCCTTAAACTAGCCGGCGTGGTGGCATGCATCTGTAGTTCCAGCTACTTGGAAGGCTGAGGCAGAAGGATCACTTGAGTCCAACAGATGGAGGCTGCGGTGGCTGGGAGCATGCCACTGAACTCCAGCCTGGGTGACAAACAGTGAGACTCCAACTCAAAAAAAAAAAAAAAAGGCACTTTATTGAAAGAACAAATTAGAAAAATGAGCCTTTTCCTCCAGATAGAGACATATTTACAAAGGGGCAGCTGGCTTGAGTGGATCATGGGCTAGCTTTCAGCCCAGACCCTACTCATCCTCTGGACTGGACATCCTATGCAATACATAAACTGTACAACCATACACAACAGCCAAGGCAGCATGCACAGGGGAAATGACACTACCAGGTCAGTATCAGCTCCGCCACCTCCCAGCTAGGCAGCCTAAGGCCAGCTACCTTCCTTCTCTGAGCCTCAGTTTCCTCATTGGACAAATGGGAGATATTTACACCAAACCTATAGGGTCATTGAGAGGACTACAGGAGCTAATTTATGCAAAGCATATGATGGGGAATCCTGGAGAGGGTGAGGGTGGCGGGGGGGTGGGGGGGGGAGCAACCTGGGCCCTGCCCTAGGGAACACTCAGGCCTGATAGTGTATTTGTTCCCCTCATTTGGGTAAAATATTGGGAGCACCTATTTTAAGAAAAGTGGAGATAAGCAAATCTCACCCAGATCTTTGTTTCCTCCACCATGGAATCTGCTTCATACCAAATATGGCCCCAGATAGAAATCCTATAGGAGTGTTCTGCTACCTTGCTTAGGAGCTGAACAGTTCCAGGAATACTCAGCTACTAGGCCTTATTCACAACGATGCCTGTGTCCCTAGACATTACTTCCATCTCTGGCAATCAGGGGCTTCAATTGAGAGCTTTTTTTTTCTTGAATCAGGATCTCTGTCACCTAGGCTAGAGTGCAGAGGCACAGTCACTGCTCACCGCAGCCTCAACCTCCTGGGCTCAGGTGATCCTTCTGCCTCAGTCTCCTGAGTAACTGGGCTACAGGCATGCGCCACCACACCCAGCCTATTTATTTATTTACTTATTTATTTATTGAGTCAGAGTCTCATTCTGTCACCTAGGCTAGAGTGCAGTGGCAGATTCACAGCTACTTCAACCTTGATCTTCTAGGCCCAGGCAATTCTTTCATCTTAGCCTTACAAATTGGAACTACCACACCTAGCAACTTTTAAAATTTATTGTAGAGACGAGGTCCACCATGTTACCCAGGCTGGTCTCAAACTCCTGGGCTCAGGCAATTCTCTAACCTTGTCCTCCCAAAGCGCTGGGTTTACAGGCATGAGCCACTGTGCCCAGCTAATTTATTTTTATTTTTTGTAGTGATAAGATTTCATTATGTTGCCTACGCTGGTCTCAAATTCCTGGACTCAACCAATCCCCCTGCCTCAGCCTTCCAAAGTGCTGGGATTACAGGCATGAGCCACCATGCTTTTATTTTTATTTGTTTTTTTAAAGAGAAACTTTCTGAAATGACTACATCAGCTGATAGCAATCTGTCTCAGGTACACACTGAGAAATTCATATCTTGTCTTGCAGTTCTGTGAACAGTGAGTTTGCGACATCAAGCTCGGATAACCCCTTAATCACATTTCCTTCCAGCCACATAGCCTTTAATGAACCACAGCATTTGTAATACCAAGCCTTTTGAACATGACCTTCCAAGCAACCTGATGAACCAGGATAGGTTTTTTTTGTTTTTTGTTTTTGAGTTGGAGTCTCACTCTGTCGCCCAGACTGGAGTGCAGTGGCCGCTCCCGGCCACCACAGCCTCGACCTGCTGGGCTCCGCCGGTCCTTCCGCCTCAGCCTTCCAAGTAGCTGGAACTACAGGCGCGCGCTACCACGCCCGGCTAATTTTTTGATTTATTGTAGAGATGAGGTCTCGCTGCCCAGGCAGGTCTTGAACCCGCGGGGTCAGGTAATCCACTCACCTCAGCCTCCCAAAGGCGTGGGATTACAGGCTGAGCCACCTGAGCCCGGCGAGATCTTTTTTAATATGGGTGTTTTACAGATAAACATTTCTCTCTAAGTGCTGCTTTAGCTACATCTCATACATTCTGTTATGCTATGGTTTTTTTTTTGTTTTGTTTTTTTGAGTCTCACTCTTTCGGCCAGGTTCTAGTGTAGTGGCATGCTCACTGCCACTGCAACCTCCACCTGCTGGGCTCAGATGATCCTTCCGCCTCAGCCTTCCCAGTAGCTGGAACCACAGGCAGGCGCCACCACACCTGGCTAATTTTTTTGATTTATTGTAGCGATGAAGTCTTGCCAAGTTGCCGAGGCTGGTCTCAACCCCCTGGACTCAGGCTATTCTTTCACCTCTGCCTCCCAAAGTGTTGGGATTACCGGGCCCGGCTTTCTTATGCTTATTGTTTTTATTTATTTAAAAGTGTTTTCTAATTTCCTTTGTGACTTCTTCCTCTGACCCATTCGTTATTTAGGAATGCGTTAATTTCCACATATTTGAGAATTTCACAAGTTTGTCTTTGTTATTTATTTCCAGTTTCATTCCATTGTGGTCAGAGAACATACTTTGTATTATTTTAATCTTGTTAAATCTCGAGGCCTGCCTTACAGCCTAGGGTATGATCCGTCCTTGAGAATGTTCTTGTGCAATTCAGAAAAACATGTACAGTTATCCCTGGGTATATGTGGGGACGTTGGTTCTAGGGCTTCCCGAGGATACCAAAATCTATGGAAGCTCAAGTCTCTGATATAAAATGGTGTAATATCTGCATATAACCTACACACATCTTCCCGTATACTTTAAATAATATCTAGATTAGCCCGGCTCGGTGGCTCAGCCTGTAATCCCGCGCCTTTGGGAGGCTGAGGTGAATGGATTGCCTGAGCCCGCGGGTTTGAGACCCGCCTGGGCAACTTGGCGAGACCTCATCTCCACAATAAATAAAAACAAATAAGCCGGGCGTGGTAGCGCGCGCCTGTAGTTCCAGCTACTCGGAAGGCTGAGGCGGAGGGATCGCCGGAGCCCAGCAGGTCGAGGCTGTGGTGGCCGGGAGTGGCCGCTGCACTCCAGTCTGGGTGACAGTGAGACTCCAACTCAAAAAAAAAAAAAAAAAAATCTAGATTACTTATAATACCTAACACAGTGTAAATTCTATGTAAATAGTTATGCCATATTGTTTAGCGAATAATGGCAAGAAATAAAATTCTGTACATGTTAGTACCGAGGCTTTTTTCCTGAATATTCTGGATCCGAGGTTGGATCCGAAGTTGGTTGAATCCACGGATATGGAACCCACAAATACGTAGGGCCAATTGTATTCTGCTGTTGTTGGTTGCAGTATTCTATACACGTTAGGCTACTTTTTTAATATGCAGATTTTTGGTATTACGCTCACCAACTCCTCTGCCTCAAGGCCTGGAATCTGTATTTGTAATAAATTCCCCACATCTTCCCTGCGCAGTGGAAACCACTGACTCACACATCCTCCATGTCTGGTGTCCTTTGATTACGTGATTAACGGTGGTGGTGTCATTGATCGCTCTCACAGGCTTTTCTATTGCTCTAGTCTTGCTGCCAGGTCCAGCGAAAAGAATACTGTGTTCTCACGTTTGGCTTCCGGCTTGTTCTGCCTGCGCCGAGCTGAGAAGGGATTGGGCCACCTTGGCGTCACGTGGGCTGGGCCAGATAATGGCGGGCGCCGGGGATGATGCGCGATCGCTTTTTCAGGCTGGTATCCGTGCGGCCCTGGAGGCCTGGCCAGCCTTGCAGGTTAGTGGAGTCACGGCAGGGTCAAGGCTAGAGCCCGTGGCAGAACAGGAGTTGGCTGGGCGAGTCGCCTGAGGTTTGGCTGGGCGGCGGTAACTGACGTGGTGGGCTTGGGCCTGTATTTGCAGATCGCTGTGGAGAATGGCTTCGGGGGCGTGCACAGCCAGGAGAAGGCCGAGTGGCTGGGGGGTGCAGTGGAGGATTACTTCATGCGCAATGGTGAGTGAATGTTTAGGCGCTGCCACCCGTCTGTGTGGTGGTTGTGGAGAGGAGGAGCCCTGTCCTGAGAACCTGCACTTCCTCTCGAGCAATTGTAGGTCGGTACCTGAAGACGAGGTGGCGTGAATACAGGCTTTGGAGTCCTTGGTTCCAGTGCCTTACAGGCTCGTGCCACTGACTCATGGTATCACCCTGGACAACGCAGTTCTCCTTCCTGAAACTGTTTCCTTGTTCCTAAAGTGGGCATAAAAGAATCCACCCCAGCGCAGTCCAACAGAAGCATGCGGGTCACATCACGTCATTTAAAAATTTTTAGCAGCCATTCTAATAAAACAAAAAGAAGCAGATGAAACAATGTAAATTCAATTTGTCCAAAGTACTTAAATATGTAATCAGCATAAAATATTATTGAGATATTTTACCTCTTTCTTAGTATTAAATTTTCAAAATCTGGTATTTTACAGTTTTAGCACACCTCGATTTGGCGTAAGCCACATTTCTGGGGTTTTTTTTTTTTTTGAGTTGGAGTCTCACTCTGTCACCCAGACTGGAGTGCAGTGGCCACTCCCGGCCACCGCAGCCTCGCCTGCTGGGCTCCGACGATCCTTCCGTCTCAGCCTTCCAAGCAGCTGGAACTACAGGCTTCTTTTTTTTTTGAGTCGGAGTCTCACTCTGTTGCCCAGGCTGGAATGCAGTGGCGCGCTCACAGCCACCGCAGCCTTGACCTGCTGGGCTCAGGCAATCCTTCCTCTTCAGCCTTCCAAGTAGCTGGACCCACAGTCATGTGCCACCCCACCTGGCTACTTTTTTATTTATCATAGAGACGAGGTCTCACCAAGTAGCCCTGGCTGTTCTTGAACCTCTGGGCTCAGGCAGTCCTCTTGCCTCTGCCTCCTAAAGTGCTGGGATTACTGTGTGAGCAACTGCGCCCTGCTCTAAGCCACATTTCAAGTTCTTAGTAACTACATGTGGCTATTTGGATAGCAAAGATCTACCCTTTAGGCCTGTCTTGAGGGTTATACAAGAACAAGGGGCCCAGTAGAGGGCCTATTGCATAGTAAGGTTTTTACAAAATTTTTGTATTTTCCTAGCCTTGAAGATGACATTAGACAGAGTCATTTCTCTCAAGAAAGTGTACTATCTAGGGGCCATGAATAGGTGTTCTGATAAAGAGGAGCTCAGGGTGCATGGGGTAACAAGAGATTGGCAGGAAGGCTTCCTAGTGGAAGTGGTAATTGGGCTGGGTCACAAGGGATGTTAACTAGATGGGGGAGGCAGAGAGAGTGACATTCAAATAAGTTCTGTGAGTCAGGCTCGGTGGCTCAGCCTGTAATCTCGTGTTTTGGGAGGCCAAGGTGAGTGGATTGCCTGAGCCCGCGGGTTCGAGACCCGCCTGGGCAGTGAGACCTCATCTCTACAATAAATCAAAAAATTAGCCGGGCGTGGTAGTGTGCGCCTGTAGTTCCAGCTACTTGGAGGGCTGAGGTGGAAGGATTGCTGGAGCCCAGCAGGTCGAGGCTTTGGTGGCCGGGAGCGGCCACTGCACTCGTCTGGGTCAACTCAAAAAAAAAAAAAAAAGTTGTATGAGGATATAATTTGTTATATTTGGAAAGTAGCAGGGAACTTGGAGTAAGGGTGTGTGCACATAACTGGGTGGATGAGTGGTAGAGAAAGAAGCTGGGATGTGGGAAGCCCCCTAAAAAGGGTAAGATATGGAAGTCCTTATGTGCCTTTGATTTTATCATTTAGGCCAGTGTTTGCCAAAATGCATGCTATGGAAGACAAGTCCCATTAGATGTTCAGCAAAGAAAAAGCTTCTCCAAGCTGGGCACAGTGGCTCACGCCTGTAATTTCACCACTTTGGGAGGCAGAGGTGAGAGGATTGCCTGAACTCAGGGGTTCGAGACCAGCCTGAGCAACATGGTGAGACCGTGTCTCTACAATAAATCAAAAATTCAGCCAGGCATGGTGGCTCATGCCTGTGGTTCCTGCTACTTGGAAGGCTGAGGTGGAAGGATCTCCTGAGCCCAGCAGGTCGAGGCTGTGGTGGCCATGAGCATGCCACTGCATTCCAGCCTGGGTGACAGAGTGAGACTCCGACTTAAAAAAAAAAAAAGCTTCTCCAGTTACATTGTGTAAGATCTCTTCAGCTCCCACTTGAGTAGCAACACTCATGAACATATTAAAAGCTTGGATAAGAATAAGAACCACTAAAAAGAAACTTGTTTGCTTTTGTTTCCCATTAGCTTTCTATGGATAGCTTCCCTTAAAACCCAGCAGAACAGATATCTGAGGTATTTCTCAAAGGCAAACTATGAAACACTGCAGTAGATGATAAAAATTCACGGGCAGGTTCTAAGGTGAGTAATAGGATGAGATTTGCTGGCTCTGAAGTTCAGGAAGTAGTCCGTATGAAGCATGGACTGGAGAGGGAAAGACTGATGAAGATACTGTTTTTTGTCTAGAATATGATGAGGCTTGAAGTAGGGTAGTGGCAATAGGCATGGAAAGGAAGGAGTGGCTTAAGGCCTTGGAGATTGCTTGGCTGTGGAGGGGGAGAGACAAAGAGGTAGGTTTCTGGTTTGAATTGCTGGGTTGATTAGATGCCTTTCATGGAACATAGGAACCCTGAAGGATGAGAAGCAGGTTTAGAGGGTAAGGTGATGAGTCTGGCTTTGGATACAGAGGGTCTGAGGCGCCTGTGAAACATCCAAGCACAGAGAAGTCTTGAGTTTTGTTTTGTTTTTTGAGTTCGAGTCTCACTGTCTCCCAGACTAGAGTGTAGTGGCACGATCACGGCCACCGCAGCCTCCACCTGCTGGGCTCAGGTGATCCTTCTGCCTCAGCCTTCCAAGTAGCTAGAAGCACAGGCATGCGCCTCCATGCCTGGCTGATTTTTTTATTTATTGTAGAAACAAGGTCTTGCCATGTTGCTCAGGCTGGTCTCAAACCCCTGAGCTTAGGCAATCCTGTCGCCTCTGCCTCCCAAAGTGTTGGGATTCCAGGCATGAGCCACTGTGCCTGGCCAGAGAAGTCTAAGTTGGAGACGGATTTGAGGGATATTAGGTTTGAGTGGTAGGAAAGTCAGGAGGGTCGATGAGCTCTCCCAGGGAGAGTAACATAGAGGGAAGAGGGCAAGAAGTTTTGTGGAAGACTTTCTTGAATTATTCTGTAATTCAGAAAAAGTAGAGCATGGGTCCATGAGGTAACTGAAGCTCAGAGAGGAGGGTTTGGCCAAAGTAGCATAGTAGGATGCTGGTGTCAAGGATATGATTTTATCATTGAAATTACTACATCCATTTTTTCTTACCTATCCCATTAGTTTGTGGCCTCCACAGTGGAGCCACAGTTGTGAAGTGTTTGTACTTCAAAAACTTTAGCCCTTGAGTGATGGAAATTCCTATGGATTGTGGATCTCCCTTGTGCCATTCTCATAACAAACCTTTGAGGAGGCCACCATTAGCCCCACTTTACAAATGAGACAACTGAAGCTCAGTGAAGAGTAAGTAGCTTGCTCAAGGTCACATAGAGGGGGGGGGCTAGTTAGAATAGGCCAGGTGAAAGGGGGTGTGGGGCTGGGAGTTGTGAGATGATGACTTGGTAGGATATAAGAAATTGGAAAGTAGGTATTAATATTTAGTGGGTTTTAAGAAAAATCTTGCTAAACCTGGAATGCAGAGTACTTTAGCAAATAAAAAGCTCATTGTTTCGGCCTTTACCCACCAACCAGTCATGGACCTACCAAGTAGGTATTGAAAAGTAGTAGGCAAGGGTGATAAAGTTGGCTGGTCTTTGACCAAAGTGCCCTGTTCCTTCCTATTCAGCCAACCTGGAGCTAGATGAGGTCGAGGACTTCCTCGGGGAGCTGATGACCAATGAGTTTGACACTGTTGTGGAGGATGGGAGTCTGCCCCAGGTGAGCTTATTGTGGGCACAGGGCCATCTCCCTGCTTGCAGTTTTCAGCCAAGCTTTAACCATTCTGCTCTCCGGTTCTGCATAATACCCTGCTAATACTCCCTATTGTCTAGAGGAAAGGCTAGTCTTTCTAGGCCCTTCCAAACCTTTCCTTTTAAAAAAATTTTGTTTTATTATAGAGCTGTGGGGTCCAAGTGAGGATTAACTATATAAGTAGGCTGCATGCAGGTGAAGTTTGGGCTTCTAACTGCCCTTCCCCCTGGTCGTGGACCAGGTACCCTTTGTGTTGTTATGTGCCCCTCACCCTTCCTCTACCTCCCTTAAACCCTTCCTTTCTTTTTCCCCCATATATGATTCTGGTCGGGCCTGTTCCTCATCCCTTTCTCAAGGGCATGTCAGGCTAGGCTAAGTACATATTATCTCTGATCTAGTTAACATTAACCCCTCCCCACCCCATAACATTGCCTTCCCTTTTATATCTTCTGTCATTCAAAGCCCAATTTTAGTGTCTTGGTGAACTCCTTGGGTGAGGAAAGGGCCCTGTTTTCTTCTGGAAAATCCCATCCCGTTCCCCATGCTTGTGGCAAACATGGACTGGTTGTATAGATTTTCTGGAACCTGGCTGAACGTTTTCTTGGCAGGTGAGCCAGCAGCTGCAGACCATGTTCCACTACTTCCAGAGGGGTGATAGAACTGCTCTGAAGGAGATGGTCTCCCACATCACTCAAAGAAAGTACAAGGTCACAGCCACTACACTTAGGACAGCCAGACAGACTGAAGAGGATGATGATGCAGACAGCGTGGAAGAGATGGAGGTGAAGTGGGTGCCTGATGGGTAGAGGGTACAGATGTTTTCAATTTTCTGGGAGAGCAGCTAGATTCACAGGGAGTTGATGAGGGGGTTGATGGTGGTGGTGGTGGTATTATCCAGAGAGGACAGGGAACTTTCTTAGTCACATAGCCAATCCTGGAAAAGCTGTAAGCAGAGCCTGGATCTCCAATGGCCAGTGTATTTAGCTCTCGCTTGTATTTTCCCTCTAGGTCACAGCTATGAATGATGGAGCTGCTACAGATGGGGCCTGCCCTCAGCCTGAACCCTCTGGTCCAGATGCCCAGACTATTAAGGAAGAGGATATAGTGGAGGATGGCTGGACCATTGTCCGAAGAAAGAAATGAGTGGGGCTGGGAATGGTTTGGGCCCTTATTTGCTAGTTTTGAGACTTGTTTGTAAGGGCTTTTTTGGAGGGTTGAAGACCTCTGGACTGGTTACCCTGTCCCAACCCTCTTTCCTGTTCCCCTGTCCAGCTCTCCAGGGGAACAAAAACCCTAGGGTTTTTGGTCTTGCGGGTGGTGAGACCTAGTCCAGCAAACCCTCTTGGGCCTTAAGTTACCATCTGAGTGATGAGGCTGGGTTTCTCAGCAGTGTCTCTTGGGTGTAGTCACTGTGCAGAGGGGGATGAGTGAGTGTGGGTATGGCTGGAGGAGTACCTAGATGCTGGTTAACAGTGGGCAGGTGGATTTGTGGTGGGAAAAGGCCAGTAGTAAAACCAGCATTCAGTGCTGAGGGGCTGGCTGGGTCAGGAATGGTGAGATAAGCATGCAGATGCGAGATAACAGTTGAAGATATGAATGAAAGTGGCTGTGGAGCTCTTCCTTACCCCACCCCACCAGACACACACACAGCAGCTTTGTACCCTGCCCAGAACTTGGAACCTTTCAGGAATGCTTGCTTCCTGCAGCCCAGTCTCCACTCCTGGGTTTCCTCAGGAATTCTAAGACCTTGGCGAGGTGGTGAGCTTGGGAGAGCTGGGCTTTATTTTCTGTCTCCTACAATGTCTTTCCTCCTTTATCCCACCCTGTTTAAGTCCAGGGATGAGGCTTAAGATGCCAATAAATAATGCCTCATTGTTTAATCTGTGACTTTGCCTGTGAATAGCCTTGGAATCGGCCTTCTGGGAGCTGAGCTTCAGAGTTCAGCAAGAGAGAAGTTTCTGGGCCTATCCTAGCACCCTGGTACTTTGGAAATAGATGGACAGAGTACAACAGTGCTCTGAAAGTTACTGTAAGCCTGAAATAAATTGTATTTTTCTTAAAAAAAAAAAAAAAAAAAAACCAACAACAAAACAGTTATTCGTTGTCCTCCCCCGTTTCCCCTGTCCTGCCCAGTGGCCCTGCCATGGGTTTGGACGATAAAATACTGGGTAGTCTTGGGGCCAGGTAGAAGCTGTAAGCCATGGGAAAGACAGGAGGGGTCAGTCACCACCCAGAGTCATGTGAAGACACTGGCTAAGGAAGCAGGGATGGGTTAGGGTCCCAGGGTCAGTGGCAGAACTGGCACTTGGTCAGGTCTCCTGCCTCTGATTCTTTGGGGGCAAGTGGGCGGAGGCAAGATCTGTAGTAGGGTGATGGGGGGAAAAATGGCCTTATTCAGGCAGGTCTAGCAACAGCTCCCACCCATCCTGGGGACAGAGATTTTAAAAAATTAACATTACTGTAGGAATATATTTTTTAAAAGCCCATGTTTTGTGAAAAGATGAATTAAAAAACCCAGGACCCAGCATTCGGGATTGAAAGTGCCCGTGATGGGAGTTCAAGTATTAACTAAGCTGGGAAGGAAGGGGCTGGAGCCCCCCAATCAGACATGGGCAGCTAGAGTGTGGGGGGTGGGGGCTGGGGGCTCTCAGTTTGCCTCAAACCCTCTAGGTCTTATCTCGGGCCTGGGGGGACTCTGGGGGTTCAGCAGTGGCTCCTGAAGCAGCCACTGGTGCCTCTTCCATTTCCCTGTCTTCAGACAGTGTGGGCCCTGGGCAGAACGTGTCCCCACGGCCCGCCCGGCCAAGCACGGCCATCCAGCGTCGTTGTAGCTCCTCTGTCTCAGGGCTGAAGTACCAGCTGAGGTGGCTCTGGGTGATCTTGAAGACATGTCGTCTGTCAGGCCGCTCCCCTGCCTCTGGAGGCCCCACCTCAAAGCCAATGAGGGGCAGGCTGCGCTGGGCTTTCACATCCTGGGGAGAAGGGACAGAGCTGGGGTCACCTTGGTCCTGAACCTTCTCTTGGTTTTGCATCTGCTCCCCTCTTCGTTCCCCTGCTCAAGAACCTGTGGCTCCACTGTTTTCAACAGCAAAATGGCTGAACTGGTGCTAAAATGCAGGCAAGGTTCAAATACCTATCTCCTCCCACACCCCAAGTAATGCTTTCAGGCCTTTGTTTTTGCTGTCATCCCTATCTGCATACTGTTACCCACTCCAAATTGAACCTAATGGTGCCCTGTTTTCCACTCCTGCTTCCTTCAGGAAGCCAGCCCCCCAACTCACTCCAGTTTTCTCTACATATCTTGGCCCACAATCACTCCTTGTCTCTAGCTGGTCTTTGTCTAGAATGGATGGGGGGGGTCTGATCTCCCCTTGGGTAGAGCTAGGTTCACCCTACTCTCCAAGGCCCAGGAGCGGTCAAAGATGGGAGAAAGGGCAGCCTGACTTTACTGGGTGGCTAAAAGGATCCAAAGGAGTAGGATGCACACCTGAGGGGCTCCATAGATGTACAGCACCAAGGGTTCATTCTCAGGGACCACGAACCATGCCTTGTGCCATCCTTTCCCACCCTTCTCCATGTAGTGCAGGAAACTGCAGATGACGCTGTTCTCCGCAGCCACTGAGGCCTGTTTCTGTGGCCAGAGATACAGGGGCATCAATGTTGACGGAAGGCCTAGTCTAGTTCCTCTTGGCTTTAACACTCCCCGAGCGTAGGGGCTGCTATTCCCATGTCTCTGATGATTTGCCCAGTGTCACCCAGCAAGTCAGCTAGAGGTGAGATTCAAAGCTAGGTTTGTCTGCCTGATTTGGGCCCTGACTACTGCCTCTGAGAGCCAGTGGAAAGGATGTACAGATCTCAGTGGCGACATCTAAATGCCAGTCTGGTGTTTTTTCAGTCCATTTATTCCTTAAGTCATTCATACATTTACACCTCATATTTTTTCATCTTTCATCACACATTAATTCCCTACACTCAGTGAGAGGCAATCAAGCATTGTGGGGGTGGGTAGGTGGTTAATGTAGTCTGGTTCAGAATCTGAGCTCTAGATAAAAAGGTATTGACTTGGAAGGAGAGCAGAGAGGGCTGTTGTGAGGATTAAATGAATTAATAGATGCAAAGTGTTTAGAACAGTTCCTGGGACAGAGTAAGTACTCTGAGTATTAATAAATACCTCAACTTTAAAAAAAAACAAACAAAACCAAGGATGTATGTATGTGCACATACCCAGCAAGATAGGAAAGTTAAGTGTTAACATGGTAACTTACGAGTAGAAGGAATATGATGTTTTATTATTTTTTGTTTATATTGTCCTACCTATCCTACTTTGTCATAAGAAAAGGCAATTTGTCAACTTTTAAAAAATTCTAGCTCTGCCACTCATTTGCTGTGTAACTTGGGCAAATAACCTCTCTGAGTCTCAGATTCTTTATTTGTAAAATAAGGATAATAGTATGAACAGATGAGTTACTCTGAAGATTAAATGGCTAAAGCACTTCAACAAAGGTTACTCTCTTTCATTCACTCTTGCGCTCATTTTACTCACTCCCAAGTCTGAGTCACTTGATCAGCAGATGCACAGTACCCTACTGTTTAAAGAGATGCCCAGGCTTGCTCAGTCATGCTGGGTAGGTGGTTGGAGCCTATCTGGTTGCTGTGGGAGAGTCAGGGGCCTGGCTCTTACCTCCAGGATGGACCTCCGGCGCTGGGGTGTATGCTGGCTGCAAGCTGGACTGCTCCCAGGCACCCCGTGCAAGGCCACGTAGCAGTCAGTGCACACACGGTTGGAGCGGTTGTTGTCATAGACGAGGCGGGCCCGGAACTCGGAGCACTTCCCACAAACCACCTGGGGTGGCAAGTGGGCAAGAGCAGCCTTGATTCCAGCGGGCCTTCCCCTTTAGCATATCAACTCTCACAGCAAACTTGTGGCCTCCCCCCACTTAGAGGGCACCCACTCAGAAGTGGCTTTCAGGGTTCCAGTCTGTTCCCTCCCTAGCTCTGCCCTTGCCTCCCAACACTCACATGCCCACAGGCCTTGCAGTGGTGCCTGCGTTTGGTGATGGAATTGAAGGGCTCCTGGCAGCGCATGCACATGGTGACTTCCTTTTCCCGGATAGGTGTAGGTGCCCGCTTCCCAAGATCCACGTTCTGGTGGGAAGGGCCAGGTCCCAGGTCAGAGACAGCTACTCCCCACCCATCCAGCCAGCCCTCATCCCTGCTTCAAGGCTTGGATCATCATGGGGGTGGGGCAGCAGACTCATTCAAAAGACCTATATTTGATTCCTGGCTCTGCTCCTGCCTCCCTGTGCATGTCACTTTTAATTTTGGGGCCTTGGTTTCCCCAATGATTTCTCTGTGGCCCTACCAACAGAAGACTGTGCTTCTGAGTTCATTCACTGCCTCTCTGGTTTTTATTCTCTGGAAGGTGAAAGGATCATCTTAAGGTCAGGTGGGGATCTGGAAGCCTGGAAGGGGTCCCAGTGCAGGAGGGGAGAGTGGGGATACCTACTGGAGAGTTGGGGGGGGTGTCTTCATCTTCCCTGTTTGTTGAGTTCAATAGTTTGAAGGTCTCCAGCGTCTGTTCATGCTTCAGGAGGGTGGAGTTGATGGCCTGGGGATGAGAGGTCAGATCATCCTACAAACCAACCATTTCCTCCCTCACCTCACCTTGCTATGTATGCCCTAGCCTGATGTCAGGAAAGTTGGATTCAAGGCCCATCTCTGTTCTTGCTACACATATGACCTTGAGCAAATCCCTTCCCAAATTCAGATCTTAGTGTTACAATTGTAAAATGGGGCGGAGGATGGAGCAGTGGTTCAAGAACATCAAATGGCTTTCCTGGCCATTGTCTGCGCTTAAGATTTTACAGGGCTTGACTCACTGGGATTACAACCTCAGAGAAACCAGCTTTCTAAAAGAAGGGTTTGTGAGTTTTTGCTTAACCTCTGGACTTCAGTTTGCTTATCTGTAAAATAGGAATGGTAAAGTTTGTTGGAAGGCAGGACATGAGCTTTGGGGGAGAGTCCACTAACCCCTAGGAAACCTGTTAATAATCTTCCAGCCCCCTACCACAAAGCCTTCTTGGATGTTACCTGGACCCAGTCTTTCTTCTCCTCCTCAGTCCTTGGGGGAAAAAAAGATGTTGGGTTAGGCAGGCCAACAACAAGCAATTAGAGTGATAAAGAGCAGGTGTTTTGGAACCAGAGAGACCTGGGTTTGACCCTCTGTTTCTTCACCTATTACTTGTGTGACCTTGGGAAAGTCACTTAACCTGATGGGGTTTATTTATTCAACAATGACTAATACCTTCAAGACCCTGTGGTAGGAACTTGGGCCTCAGAGAGGACTCTGCTTCAAGGAGCTCATGATCTAGTAGAGGAGACAGAGACAATTCATGGGGCTCAGTGTCATGACAGGTTGAAAATAGGGCTGAACAGCCCAGAGGAGAGGATAGGGCCCAGTCTGAAGTTTGGGTAGGGGCTTTTAAGGAAGGTTTCCTCAAGGAGGTGCTAGGGATATGCATGAAGTGTGTGAAAGAAGTATGTGGAACATACAAGAAACCACATCAATTATTTCCTGTTCCTGGGATGACAAGCTTGAGAAAGGAGGGTAGTTTATTCTTTTTTCTGTTTGTAGATGGAAATGATGATTATCACTCTCTGGGTTGTCCTGAGCAGTAACTGAAATGATGTGTAAAGTGCCCACGACAATGTCTGGTAACCTAGGTGCTCAATCAATGTGTGTTTCCTTTCCCTTTGCCTTCCTTTCCAGACTCTCTTGTCTGCGCTTCGGTCTCCAAGGGCTTTGCCCTGGTGCAGCCTCATCAAGTGTTCACTAGGAATGGGACCCTAGCCTCTCTGTTGCCTCCCATCTAACCTCTTCTAATTTCCTTCCATAACTATACTCCAGAATCAAAAGTACTTTTCTAATATTAAAGCTTGGTCAGGGCATGGTGGCTCATGCCTGTAATCCCAGTGCTTTGGAAAGTCAAGGTGTGAGGATAACTTGAGGCCAGGAATTTATGACCAGCCTGAGCAACATAGCAAGATCCAGTCCCTACAAAAAAAAAAAAAAAATTAGCCAGGCATGGTGATGTGCACCTGTAGTCTCAGCTACTTGGGAGGCTGAGGTAAGAGAACTGCATGAGCCCAAGTTCCAGGCTGTAGCAAGCTATGATCACACCATTGCACTGCAAGCCCGAGCAACAGAGCGAGAACCTGTCTCTAAAAAATAAATATATAAATAAAATAAAATAAAATGAAAAGAAAGTCTGACTACATCCTTAGAACCACTTCATAAAAAATTAAGGATATGGGCCAGGTGAGGTGGCTCACGCCTATAATCCCAGGACTTTGGGAGGCTGAGATGAGAGGCCTGCCTGAGCCCATGGGTTCAAGACCAGCCCGAACAACTTGGTGAGACCCCCCATCTCTAAATCAAAATATTGGCTGGGTGTGGTGGCGTGTGCCTGTAGTTCCAGCTACTTGGAAGGCTGAGGCAGAAGGATCATCTGAACTCATCAGGCTAAGGCTGCGGTAGCCGGGAGTGTGTCACAGCCCTCCAGCCTGGGTGACAGAGTAAGACTCCTACTCAAAACAAAAAATTTAATATTTAGCTATAAGAATGTTCATTGCAATGCTGTTATAGTGAAAAATTTGAAGTAGCTTAAGTATCCAACAATAGGGGGTCAGGTTAAAAATAACAATGGTACACCACTACTGTAAGAGACTGTTGATGTAGAAAGATGTTTATAATACATTAAGTGAGAAGAACATACATAAATTATCTGGTATCTCATTTAAAAAAAAATATGAGTGTTTACATTTGTCAAAACTCATCCGTGGTATACTTAAGACCTGTATGTTTCACCATACCAAAACTGTGACTCATGAAAAGGGGGGACTTTAAACACATATTGGACTCTAGTTAATGGCTTGTATGCCAAACTCTTTTTTTTTTTTTTTGAGTTGGAGTCTCACTCTGTCACCCAGACTGGAGTGCAGTGGCCGCTCCCGGCCACAGCAGCCTCGACCTGCTGGGCTCCGGCGATCCTTCCTCCTCCGCCTTCCGAGTAGCCGGAATTACAGGCATGCGCTACCGTGCCCGGTTGATTTTTTGATTTATTGTAGAGATGAGGTCTCGCTGCCTAGGCGGGTCTCAAACCCGTGGGCTCAGGCAATCCACTCACCTCAGCCTCCCAAAGGCGCGGGATTACAGGCTGAGCCACCGAGCCCGGCTTAATTTTTTTGATTTATTGTGGAGACGAGGTCTCGCCAAGTTGCTCAGGCTGGTCTCGAACCCCTGGGTTCAGGCAATCCTCTTGCCTTGACCTCCCAAAATGCTGGGATTACAGGCTTGAGTCACCGTGCCCAGGTCCTATTGTATTATTCTAAAAGATTTTTTATCTATATTTTCTCATTTCTCTGCAGTGAACAAGTATTGCTTTTTATTTTTAAGAGCCATAATAGTGTTTCTGGTCATTTATGCTGAAATATATGGGGTGAAGTGTCATGATATTTGTAAATGACTTTAAAATGTTTCAGTAAGAGACATATATGGCAAAATGTCAATAGTTGGTGGCTCTTAAATTATTGGTTCTAAACCCTGATACACACATTAAAATTATTTAGGAAGCTTTAAAAACTCTTCAAATTCAGATTATACACCAGACCAATTAAACCAGAATGTCTGGAGGTTGGTCCCAAGCACCAGTATCAGTTTATATTATTTTATTTTTTGAGTTAGAGTCTCACTCTGTCACTCAGGTTGGAATGCAGTGGCATGCTCATGGCCACTGCAGCCTTGACCTGCTGGGCTCAGGCAATTCTTCCACCTCTGCCTTTCAAGTAGCTGGAACTACAGGCGTATGCTATTACGCTCTGTTAATTTTTTGATTTATTGTAGACACGAGATCTTGCCAAGATCCCCAGGCTGGTCTCAAACGCTTGGGCTCAGACAATCTTCTTGCCTCTGCCTCCCAAAGGGCTGGGATTACAGGCGTGAAGCCACTGTGCCCAGTCTATCAGTATTTTTTTTAAAAGCTACCCCTCTCCCACCCTCCCACTGATTCCAAAGACTTCCAATGCTAAGAACCAGTTGTTTAAGTTGTGGGCATATTGGTGCGTGCTATACTTTTACTTTTCTGGATATTTGAAAATTTTCCTAAAAAAAATATTTTAAGGGCAGATTGTAAAGCAAACCCTCCATGTCCTCCTGCTGCCACTAGGAGAAAACTCCACACTGCTTGGCAGCCCCTTCTGAGTCTAGCGTCCCTTTGCAAACTATGTGTTCCTGTCATGTGGCTTGTCACTTCCCTGGATGTACAGGGTGCCTGCTTTGCTCTCACTTTCCCTGCTCCAGGACTCCCTGAGGTTCTCTCAGTTTCCTTGAACTTTAAGGTTTGCTTCATCCTCCAGGAGGACACCCTCTAGCCCACATTCATCTCTCTCTTGCACTTCTACGCTATCCCAGTCTGTCATTTCTCACTTCCTCACAGCCTGTCAGAACCAGGCCATCTACTGATGTGTATCCATTCTCTGATCCTGACCATGACCTTGATACCCTTTCACCTGGGTTCTCAGAAGGCAGTGTGGACAGTAGTTAGGAATCTGAACTCCAGAGCAGGGATGGCTTTAGGTCCAGTTCCAGCTCTGTTCCTTTCTAGCTCTAAGATCTTGGGCAAGGTGTATAACTGTTCTGCGCCTCAGTTCCTTTATCTGTAAAATGGGTTGATGATAACAGTAGCTACACTTCAAGGGTTGTTGTGAGTATTCAACTAGTCAATTTAAACTTAAGTCAAATTTAACTTAAAATAGTACCTGGCACAAAAGTAAGTCTTTCATGAAATATGAGCTATTATTATAATCATCCAAATAGAGAATGAATATGAAAGCCCCCTTTGTTAAATGGCTGGGAATTTTACCCATGCTATTATTTTAAAGTTTTTGTTATAAAAAATTCAAGGGGACCTTAAACAACTATCGTAATACTATAAAAAAGGATTGATAGTAGCGGGAAACTGCGAGGGGTGGTGGGCAGAGAGGTGGGATTGACAGTAGTGGAAATCTGCCTGGGGAAGGCGGGGCACACCTTATCAACAAGGGTACCTGCATAATGAATATTTGTATACTTAACCCTGAATTGTACCCCACAATTTTCAAATAAAAAAATTTAAAAGGTAAAAAAATTCAAGTATATAGAAAAGTAGACAGGATAGCACAGTTATAGTAAATATCTATATACGCACTATATAGATGCAAAAATTTTCTATATTTTGCTATATTTACTTCATATACAAGGCGGAACCCAAAAAAATGGAATTATTTTTTGGAAGGCAGGTCCCTTGTAGTACAGGCTTCTCCTGCCACATAAGCATTCTAGGAGTGACTATTTTTTTGTTTCCCTGGATGAAAAAAAGTCCTCAAAGGGAAACATTTTGCCAGTGTGGAAGAGGTGAAACAAAGAATGGCAAAAGCACTGAGTGGAAAAAAATATCTCAATAGGTGTACTGCATCAAACAGATAGTACTTTGAAGGTGACTGAAGTTTAAATATGCAAAAATAAATATACAATTTTTAATAAATCAATTCTGGATATTTTGGGTCCCCCATATATATATATAGAGAGAGTCAAGCGTCACTTAATGGTGGGGATATGTTCTGAGGAAATTTTGTCATTGTGCGAACTTCACAGCTTGTACTTATAGAAACCTAAACAGCATAGCCTACTACATGCCTAGGCTATATGGAATAGCTTATTGTTCCTAGGCTACAAACCTGTACAGTGTGTTACTGTAGTGAATACTGCAGATAATTGTAACACAATGGTATTTGTGTATCTAAACGCATGTAAACATAGAAAAGGTACAGTAAAAATATGGTATTATAACCTTATGTATGGGACCACCATGCTAAATGTCATCTGATACTGACTGAAATGTTATTATGTGGAGCATGATTATATATGTGTATGTATGTATATATGTGTATATAGATGTATGTGTACATGTGTGTGTATACATATATATTTTCTGGGTGACGAACCATTTAAAAATAATTGAGAGAGCCGGGCTCGGTGGCTTAGCCTGTAATCCCACGCCGTTGGGAGGCTGAGGTGAGTGGATTGCCTGAGCCCGCGGGTTCGTGACCTGCCTGGGTAACTTGGCGAGACCTCATCTGTACAATAAATCAAAAAGTAGCTGGGCGTGGTAGCGCGTGCCTGTAGTTCCAGCTACTTGG
>NW_007259493.1:88101-114256 GCF_000164805.1 Carlito syrichta
AACCAAAAAAAAAAAAAAAAAAAAATTAAGAGACACTGTGATACAATCCTCAGTATGCAGTGATGAAAAACAAGGCTATTCTCCTATATAACCACCATACCCTTATCAGCCCTAAGAAAGTTAGCAATAATTCCTCAATATCTAATGTTCAGTTCACATTTGAATTTTCCCTATTGTCCCACAAATGTCTTTTAGGGATGCTTTCCCCAAACCAGTCTCCTATCATGGACCAAGCACTACATTTGATATTTCTCTTAAATCTCTGAATCTACAATAAACTATTTGTGGTGTTGTTATCTATAATAGATGAATACAGAAGGAAGAGAGATAAGACCCCACTCTTCTCTCTTCTAACAAAACATACCAGGTGAAATTCTTGTTTAAATCAGGGAGAGCTTATTTATTATCCAAAAGGCCCTCCTGGCAGGCTCCACATCATAAAGCACTCACCATGAGTCCAAATGGTGTCTAGCCCTCAAGGATCATTCTCACCACTGAAGAGCAAACCTGCATCTTTGGGGAAAGGTGCCTACCCTTTCTCTGGAACAATCTCTGGGCCTGGAATGCCTCAGCATATTTGAAGGAAAGAGGGGGCTGAATGGAAGGCATAGGCAAGGGCAAGTACCTGGCCTGAAGCTCCAGGGAGCGCTGCTTTCCTGACACCAGGAAGGTCCGAGGCAGATTGAGGTTGGAGCTTTCCTTTAGCTGAATGGAGGGAGAAAGGGGCACGGTGAGGCCATTAAGCTCCACAGGACCCTAGTTCTCTGCACACACAGATTTGGGGATCACAACCAGCATGTCTTTGTTCCTCCCAACATCAACGCCCCACTCCAAGTTTCCATTTCCCACCTCCTGGTGCTCACCTCCATGCCATCTACATCAATGCGTGCCCGCACGCTAAATTTCTGGCCAAGGAGCCGCAGCCTGGGCACACAGTAAAGGAGGCGGTCGTTGAACTAGGAAGGAAAAAATGTGGACATAGTGAGGATGTGGCCTAGCTCCCTACCCTTATGGGACTCCCAAAGTTTTGTTGCTGAGGACTCTAGGCAATAGATGGAGAAAAGAGAGTCCAGACTGGGCACAGGGTCACAAGGATAGAGCCTGGGCATGGAAGATACTTCCTAATGGGTGATCTTGGGCAAGTCATTTCTTTGCAAAGTTACCTCATCTGTATAGTAGAGAAAAAAATTCCTAACATAAATAGTGAAAATATAATGAATTTCTGGAGGAGAGAATGGCTAGTGGGAGGTATAGTTCTGAGTGAATACCAGGTCAGTATGTGTGGGGAAGGACACCTATAGCCTCAACCTGGTACTTACTAGTATGAGGTATCGGTCTTGAGTGGTCCCATTCTTTGCTGACAGCTTAAGGATGTGGCCTTCTTTTATGAGCTCTTTAGTGGGGCTGACAATGTCCTCCTCACCCCCTAGCAGCTCATACACCTTCAGCAGCTTGTGCATTCGCTCCTGGCAGAAGACAAGGAATAAAATGCAGGGCTGGAGTACCAGCATCCCCTCAGATGCCCATAAGTCACAAATTTCCACCCCAGGATAGGGGCACCACAAGTGGGTGGCCAAGGAAGGGCAGGGGCTACAAGGGCCACTCACCATTTTGCGGATGGCAGCATTAGAGTGCTCTGCTGCTGTGGCTATCAGCTCCAGAGATTCTAGGGGCACAGAGAGGTGAGGTCAGATGGTGTACTAGCAGAGAGGAGGCTCTTGAGGGCTTCTCTCTTTCCTGAATACCTCCTCCTGGCCTAATCACACCCTTCTCATCCCAGAAAGTGCCAGTCTCAAAGATGTCCATAGTAGCATCATTTAAAATCAGAAACGGTCTCAGTGTCACAATGGCAGAATCATAACACATGGACTGGCTGGCAGGCAATGAAATGCAAGCTTGCCATGATTACTGTTACCATTAATAATAACAACAATAATAGCTACATATATAACTGGAAGGGAATATGCCCATGTTTAACAAGTTATCTCTGGTTGGTGGGATTATGGGTGGTTTTTGTTGTCTTGAGATTTTCTGTATTTTCCATATATACACATATATATATTTTTCGAGCCAGTGTCTCACTCTGGCACCCAGGCTGAGTGCAGTGGCACAATCACGGCTCACCGTAGCCTCAAACTCCTGGGCTCAAGCAATCCTCCCACCTCAACCTCCTGAGTAGCTGGGTTTACAGGCGTGCGCCACCATGCCCAGCTACTGTGCCCAGCTTTATTTTCCACATTTTGGACAAAGAATATATTACTTTTAGCTGGGCTCGGTGGCTCAGCCTGTAATCCCGCGCCTTGGGAGGCTGAGGTGAGTGGATTGCTGAGCCTGCGGGTTCGAGACCCGCCTGGGCAACTTGGTGAGACCTCATCTCTACAATAAATCAAAAAAATTAGCCAGGCATGGTAGTGCACGCCTGTAGTTCTAGCTACTTGGAAGGTTGAGGCAGAAGGATCACTGGAGCCCGGCAGGTCGAGGCTGTGGTGGCCAGGAGCAGCCCCTGCACTCCAGTCTGGGTAACAAGAGACTCCAACTCAAAAAAAAAAAAAAAAGAACATATTACTTTTATAATCAGATAAAAGCCCTATAAAGAAACAAAGAAATTATCCTTTTCTTTTTCTCTATAATTCTGATTATAGCTATCTGTGCTAAGAAAATACATGTTCTATGTACAAATACACTTTCATTGTAGTGCTGTTTACGAAAGTTCCAAACTGGAAACCAACATGTCAAGCTGGGGAGGAATATGCTTTTTTACTTGTACTGAAGCCTGTGTCTTCCCCTGCCCCCCAAAAAGTCCAACTTAGGGGTTCACTTAAACAAATTATAATACCTTCATATAATGGGATATTAAACAAGCTTTACAAATGATACTGAAGTAATGTTTTTAGTAATCTGGGAAATGCTCAGGGTATTTTTTTTTTTTTTTTTGAGTTGGAGTCTCATTCTGTCACCCAGACTGGAATGCAGTGGCTGCTCCCGGCCACCGCAGCCTCGACCTGCTGGGCTCTGGCGATTCTTCCTCCTCAGTCTTCCAAGTAGCTGGAACTACAGGCGCGGGCTACCACGCCCGGCTAATTTTTTGATTTATTGTAGAGATAAGATCTTGCCAAGTTGCCCAGGTGGGTCTCGAACCCGTGGGCTCAGGCAATCCACTCACCTCAGCCTCCCAAGGCATGGGATTATAGGTTGAGCCACCAAGCCTGGCTTTGCTCAGGGTATTTAAGAAAAGGACACAAACTTGGATGTACACAATGATCTCATTTTTGCAAGTATACATGTCTAAAAAAATGCCAGGAAGAATCTATGACAAAATGTTCATTTGCTTACTCTCTGGGGTTCAAGATCACAGATGATTTTTTTCCTACCTCTTTCATCTTTTCTCTAATTTTCTTATTTCTTATAGTGATCAGGTATCCCCGGGGGGGGGGGGGGAAGCTGAAATGAGTCCCTATATATCTCCACAAAAGAACAAATCCTACTCATGCTTAATGTGCTGGATTTTCCTACTCAGAAGATGAGACTATAGTAGAGGAGCACAGGTACTTCTAGGAGGGGCCATATGGTTGGCAAACCAACTCTCGTTTTCCTAGAGGCTCTCTCTTCATGACCAAGTTTTGGTGTTCAAGAAGGTCTATGACCCCTGTCTCAGTTCAGATTTAGGTGCCAGGCTCCAATTCTCCAACCCCTCTGCCACTCTGGCTGCCAGAAGAAACTTTCTCAATTGGCTGTTATTCCTCTGCTAAAATCTGTGAATGGCTCCCCTGTGCCTGCAGGGTAAAGACCTAGTCTGACATTCATAATCCTTGGTGACCTGGCTTCTGCTGACCACTCCAGCTTCCTCCATGTACACCTCCCTAAACATGTCCTGTCTTGCTTCATCTGGCCAACTGCTACTTGGTCTTCTGGATTCAGCTCACTGCCTCCAATAAGTCTGCTCAGAGTTCCAAGGCTGGGTTAGGATGTCTGGGTTCCCACATTCCCCTTTGCTCTCTTCTGTCCCACTAGTCACACATTTGTATCTCTGCATCTCTGTATCCCTCAGGCTCCCCAACAAATGTGTTGCATAAATGAACTCTTCCAATCCTTAAAATTACCCTGTTAGATAGATGACTGTGACCCATTTGTCCAATGAGGAGACTAAGATTAAGAGAGAGGGTGGCTACTCCAGGTTGTCTATTTGGGAGGCAACAGAGTTGGCATCAGAGCTGGGGATGATCTCCCAGTTGCCTTTTCTCCTACACATTCTGTATCTCCCCCACTCCAGGGCAGAAGGCAGGCTGGGTGGTAGAGGTAGGAAGTGCCCAGGAAAGGGAACAAGAAAAAGGCTCTGGGCAAGCTGTGGGCACACAAGCTTAGGACTGTATAGGTTTGCTGGACTCAGATTGGAGGCTTTGCTATAGGAAGTTCTGTCTAAAGATATCTTATGTGGAATACAGACTGACATTTCCAGGGATCCTGTGTGTGCACATTTTGTTTAGGAGTTCAGTGTGAGGATATCAGTCTACGATTTCACTTGGGGGTTTAGGCTAGGGAGTGCAGTTTAGGGAGCCTGATGTAGGAGGTTGGTCTGGAAGCTTTAGTGGACATTGGTCTGGGCTTGGCAGTCTAGGATCTTGGTTGAGAGTTCAGTCTTGGGCTCAGTTTAGACAGCTGAGGCCAGGAGTTTCAGCTAGCCGGGTTTGGGGTGCTCGGTCTAGGGTCCAGGGTCCAGAGTTCAGTCTGGGAGGTAAAAAGTGGGCAGATCAGTCTACGGGACCAGACAAGATTCAGCGGGGCTCACATCTGAATACACTTTCTGGGGCTCAGCCTGGGGATTTTAGTCTGAGGGGTAAAATATATGGAGCTCAGCTCAGGATCTTGGGCTGAGAAGCTTAGTGGGCACATCTCAGGCTGGCTTTCATTCAGATTCTCATTCTGAGCAGCTCAGAAAACCAGACTGAGAAGTTCTTTCTTGGGTTTTCATCCTTAGAGTCAATGTGGGGATCTCAGTTGGCCAAGCTCAAGCTCTGAGGTTCATTTTGGGGGCTCAGATAGGGTTGGGATTGGTATAAAACAGAAAACTAAATTTCTTTTTTTTTTTTTGAATCAGAGTCTCACTCTGTCGCCCAGACTGGAATGCAGTGGCATGCTCACAGCTACCGTAGCCTCGACCTGCTGGGCTCAGGTGATCCTTCTGCCTCAGCCTTCCAAGTAGCTGGAATTTTAGGCATGCACCACTGTGCCCAGCTAATTATTTTTTAAAAATTTATTGTAGAGATGAGGTCTCACCAAGTTGTTCAGGCTGGTCTCAAACCCATGGGCTCAGGCAATCCTCTCACCTCAGCCTCCCAAAGTGCTGGGATTATAGGCATGAGCCACCGAGCCCAGCCACTAAATTTCTTAAGCTCAATCTGGGGGCCGATTTTAGGGGGATTTAGTATGAAGGGTGTTAGCCAGGGCATTCAATAATGAAGACAGCTAACATTTATTAAACCTTTACCATGTGCCAGGCACTGAGCTAAAAGCTTTACCCAGATTATCTCATGAGTACTGAAAACAACCCTAAGAGGTAGGTATCATTATCGTTCTCCATTCTACATGTATAAAAACTGAGGCTGAGTGACTAAGCAGCTTGCCTAAGGATATACAGTTAATAAAATTAACTCTATCTAGGGCCCACTCTAGGGAGCTTATACTGGCAGTTCACTTTGGGGGTCTAGTCCAGGGACACCATTTGAAAAATTTCCATCTGGGAATGCCATGCTGAGGATCCTGTGTGGAAATAAAATGGCAAAAGTGAGTCCTGGGAGCTCAATGTGTACATGTGATTCTGTGGAGGTCTGAGTGAAGAAATGAGACAAGAAGCTCCTTCTGGGGATCCCAGTCAGGAAGGTATAACATGTGGAAATTCAGTATGGCAGTGAGGGACCTTTCTTGGGTCTCTGTAAAAAGTCCAGGTTGGGCCGGGCTCGGTGGCTCAGCCTGTAATCCCAGCGCTGTGGGAGGCCGAGGTGAGTGGATTGCCCGAGCCCGTGGGTTCAAAACCCGCCTGGGCAACTTGACGAGACCTCATCTCTACAACAAATAAAAAAAAAATTAGTCAGGCATGGTAGTGCGCGCCTGTAGTTCCAGCTACTTGGAAGGCTGAGGCGGAAGGATCGCCGGAGCCCAGTAGGTCGAGGCAGCGGTTGATCAGTGGATAATGAAAATGTTGTATATATACATGGAATACTATTTAACCATAAAAAGGATGAAAAATGTTTTTTGTAGCAACTTGAATGAACTAACGCAGGAACAGAAAACCAAACACTGCATGTTCTCACTTATAAGTGGGAGCTAAACTAAGGATCTGCAAAGACATAGAGAATGCGATAATGGACACTAGAGACTCAGAAGGGGGAGGGGGAGAGATAAGATGTCACTTATAGGATACAAAATGCACAGGTGGGGGTGGTGGGTGCATTTAAAGCCCAGATTTCTTTGCCAATATACAACGTTTCTATGCAACCCAAACCATTTGTATCCCCTAAAGCTATTGAAATAAAAAGCAAAATGAAACAAAAAGAAAGAAAAAATAAAAAAGGATTTCTTAGCACCTTAATTCCATTTGGTAAAAAATAAGAAGAAAAAAGAAAATAGGGAGTTCAGTCTAGGGGAAGTCAGTCTGGGAGTTAAGACTGGGAAGAGCAGACTAGGCACTTAGCCTGGGAGGCTTAATTTGGGGGACAGTGTAGGACAATATTCCTGGGGCTCAGTGAGGGGACTCTCCATCTGGTGGATGGAAAATGGGCTAGGAAGAACACAGTCTGGAATCTGTTTGGAGCTCAGTCTGGGGCTGCTCAATTTCAGAGTTCTCTCCAGGGTTCATAGTGGGCAACTCTGGGAATCCAGTCTCGGGGCTCAGTAGGGTTTCAGTCTGTGGGATGGACCTGGAAGTCAGTCTTTTGGGCACAGCCTGGAAGTTTTGGTCTAAGGGATATTAAATGAGGGGATTAATCTAGGGTGCTCAGTTTGGCAACACCTGTCTATAGAATGATAGTCAAGATCAGACCGGGAAGATTTTTTTGGGTGGACTAACACTCTGGGACATTAGGCAGAGGGCTCTGACTGGGAACCCACTCTCAAGGCTCATTGCAGAGAGAGTGTTCTGGAGGCCCAGTCTGGGGATCTTAGTTTGAGGAACCAGTGTGGGGATCTATAATTGGGACCTCAGACTGGGGTTAGTCTGAGGACTCAGGTTAAAGATGTCAGTCCATGGGGCTCATGTCAGAGAATCAGTTTGGAAGGCTTTTTCTAGAGGTTTAGGTTATGTAGCTCATCCTGGTATCTCAGTGGGGGCTCTTATTTGGGGTGAAGAATGAGGTATTTATTTATTCTGCAGATGTCCATTTGTTCAGCCTAGTTAGCAAACTTCCTAGAGGCCTAGTTCTTTCTAGAGGTCCAGGCTTGGCATCAAAGTGCCCCATCTGGTGGAATGAAGGGCACTAAGTCTGCGAAGTAGCCACAGAAGTGGATACGATTCTCCACTCCCCATTCTTGTGGCAGAAAACCAGGACCCTATACTTTCCTGGTTTTCTGCTCTTTAGGGCTATGCCTTCTAAATCTCCTGTGCTGATTATTCCACCTCTGAGTTTTATTCTTGGCTCCATTTTCTGTTCCATTTATACTTGTTCCCTTTGGTGATTCTGGCCAGCCTCGTGGTTTTGAATACTATCTATGTGTCAATGATATCCAAATCTTTCCCTGGATTTCTAGACTTATCACTTTCAACCTGTCCAAAATCAAACTCCTAAGCTTATCTCAGGATCAATCACCACAAGCCAAAAACCTGCAAGTCATTGTTGAGTGTCCTAGGCCTCACATCCACTTGACCCTAGTCCTTTCAGTGCTGCTTCCAAATAGATCCTCAGCAAGGCAATTTTTCTCACTTAGATCATTCCAAATGTCTTCTAACTGATCTCTCTGCTCTCTCTCTCCTGCTCCCCAAGTAATCCAGATCAAAACCTTCCAAAGGCTACCCACCACCCAGAATAAAATCTATCTCCCTATCTCGGCCTTCAAAGTCTTGCTCCTCTCTCCAATTTCACTTTTGCCAATCTCCCTTCACTAGTCATGTTCAGGTCACACTAGCCTTCTTGTTGGTCCAGAGATATGCAGGCTGCCTACCACCCCCACCTCCTCTAATCTCCACCACCTGCCTCAGAAACTCTGCACTTGTTGTTGCCTCTTCCTGAAACGTACTCTACCCCCTCAATGGGGAAGAAGCTATCTTCTTGTTATCCAAGTTTTGACTCAAATGTCTTCTATTCAGAGAGGCCACCCAATTTAAAGTAGGCTCCCTGGCCACTGTCATATCATTCTCTTCTAATTATCTGAATTACACTTGGCACCTATGTAATATTTTCCTGTATATTCATTACTTTTGTTTACTGTTTCTCCCTGACTAGAATATACACTCCCTAAGATCAAGGTCTTTGTCTGCTTTGTTTAACTCCATATCCCCAGTGCCCAGAACAATACACAAAAACATTGAGGTGCTCAGTAAGTAGCTGATTAATGAATGAATGAATGGAAATAACAGTCTGGGGAAGAGAAAGTAGGGTAGACTCTGGGGAACTCTCTTTGGGGCATGACCCTATTGGGGGTAGGGCTGATACTGGAGGAATCAGAACAAAAGACTTTTCTAGTGGTTCAATGTGTAAGGACTCAGTCTGGGGAATGGTATCTCAGCCTGAAAATCCAAATCTGAGAAGTAGGAGATACAGGGTGCAGTCCAGGGTGTTCAGTTCTGGAGAGGTGACTCTGTGGGGCTCTGATCAGACTTGAAAGTTCTTTTGGGAAGTTCATTCTGGTAAGTGGCTGGTAGACAAGGAGTAAAGCTCTAAATCTGGAGGATGAAAAATCAGGAGCTTGACAAAACAGGGCTCTTTCTGGGGAACCCAGCTGTAGAGATTCAGTGAAGAGGGCTTGGCCTGAGGGGGTCAAGGGGCTCAGGCTCAGTTTCATTTTGCTCTTGGTTAAACTTCAGTTGGGGATCAACCTCAGGGTCTTATCCTAGGCAATGGATGGTTCCCTCTGGGGATCATTCTTTGTATGCCCCTCAAACTCTGGGGTTCCAATTGGGAAGTTCAGACTGGAGGACTTCTGAATGTTTTGTCTGGTACTCTAACAGGGATCTCAACATGGAGGTGCACCTTGGGATTACACTTCAGAGCCTCAATGTGGGCCTTTCAATTTAGAGACCCTACTCTGGGATCTCAATCACGCGGCAACGAAAGGTTAACACTGTGAGTTCAGTCTTGGGGTCCTGTCTCAGAGGTCTGGCCTAGGGCTAACAGTGCGGGGAGCAGGGCAGGGCCTGGGTGCACACACTCACTTTGGGCATCCTTGCTGTCCGGGGAGCCATGGGGCAGCTTTAACAGATAGTCCTTGAGAAGTAGCTCATAGCGGGGGATGCGCTGCACGGGCTCCAGCATGTGGTGCTGCAATGTCAGGTTGCCACAGGCTTCCTCCTTCTGTGACAGGCAGAAGCAGAGGGGTTCAGGTCTGGTTGCAGATCCCCCACCAGGTCCCTGCAGACCTCTTCTCCCAAGTCTGCTCCATCCAGCTTCACCACTTACCTGCACCTCATGGATGATGACTTTAAATTGGGTGGAACGCTCTGTCCAAGTATTGACCAGCTCCACAGCCCGGTCAAAATTCTTTACATATTCGCCATACATCTTGAGGAAGGGTGCCAGCTTCTGTAGGATGTCTCCAATTCGTGGGTAGCGGTCCCTGAGGTGGAAGTAGGGGCTGACATGGTCCTGCTGATCCTCCCCCTGCCATAATTCTTTCCCCCCGCAGAATTCTCCCTTACAGGTCTCCAGTCCTGTGGAGACTGCTCTTGTCTCAGTCCTGGAAACCTACTTCTCAGGTAGTCTGCTCCCTCAGAAATGCTATCAGCAGCTGGGCTCAGTGGCTCAGCCTGTAATCCCGCGCCTTTGGGAGGCTGAGGTGAGTGGATTGCCTGAGCCCGCGGGTTCGAGACCCGCCTGGGCAACTTGGTGAGACCTCATCTCTACAATAAGTCAAAAATTAGCCAGGCATGGTAGCGTGTGCCTGTAGTTCCAGCTACTCGGATGGCTGAGGCAGAAGGATGGCCGGAGCCCAGCAGGTCAAGGCTGCGGTGGCCGGGAGCGGCCACTGCACTCCAGTCTGGGTGACGGAGTGAGACTCCAACTCAAAAAAAAAAGAAATGCTATTGGGATTATAGGTCAATTAGGCCAAGAGACTTGGCTTGGCTTGACCTAAGGCCATGGCCTGGGGTGCCACCTGCCTCAACTCTGCCCTGCTCTAGCACCAGGAATGACATGTCTTAGAATACCCACCCTGAACTTACTACGAAGGCCGCTGCATACACCCACTTGTGTTGGGTGATTCTGGGGACCCAGAAATGAGTCACATCCAATTGAGCCCTGAGAGGGTCACTGTCTCTTAGGGGAGGCAAAGTGACCAGGCCTGGCTGCACTCCTCATAGGTTAGTCTGATGCAGGAGACAAACAAACCAGACCTGGTCCCGGCCATTAGGGATCACAAGCCAGTGGGGAAATACAGGAATCAGGCTTCATGCTAGCCCTCTGTGATCACAGTCTGGTGAAGGGTATATATTTTACCCTACAGGTGTGGGAAACATGAAGATGATTTTAAGTAGGGAGTGATGTGATCTGATTGCTGTCTGGAAAGATCACTATGGCAGATGGTGTAGACTGTAAAGGCTGGATTGGAAGAGCAAGGTCTGGAGGCTGCCTCTAAACCTTACCCTTCTACCTCAGGACTCAGCTCAGGCATTGCCTCCTCTCTGAATCCCTCTCTAATACCCAAACTAGTCTTGGTCTATTTGTTTAGATTCCCACAGCGTCCCATTCTCAGCTCTATCATAGCATTGACAAAAATAACAATAGCTCACATTCATTGAGTACTTATTACATATACCAGCTACTGCTCTAAGCTCACTACGTGTATTAACTGATTTAATTCTTGAAACAACCATACAAGGTAAGCTGTTATTATTATCCCCATTTTATAGATGAGGAACCTGAGGTACAGCAACTCAAGAAACTTGCTCAGAGCTAGCAAGTTGCAGAACTGGAATTTGAACACAGCTAATTTGGCTCCTAACCTCATTCTCTGGAGGCCTATGCTATTCTGTTGTAATTTTTTGAGTCCCGGTCTATGTTCCATATTAGACTGGGAGGGCCTAGAAAGGAGAGCTTGGGGCTGCTTTTTTTTTTGAGTCGGAGTCTCAATGTTGCCCAGGCAGGAATGCAGTAGCATACTCATGGCCACCTCGGCCTCAACCTGCTGGGCTCAGGCAATCCTTCCATCTCAGCCTTCCAAGTAGCTGGAACCACAGGTGCACGCCACCTATGCCCAGTTAATTTTTGATTTATTGTAGACACCAGGTCTCGCCAAGTTACCCAAGCTGGTCTCTAACCTCTAGGCTCAGGCAATTCTCTCACCTCTGCCTCCCAAAGTGCTGGGATTACAGGCATGAGTCACCGTGCCTGGTTCTTGGGCCTGATTGTTTTTGTGAAAGTCAGTAAGAGGAGAGGGTAGGCAGGAATGAATTCTTGTATACGCATCTGGGTCTGGGTTCAGCAGGCATGTGGACAGGGGAGCAAGTAGCGTAGGTCTGGGGCCCCTTACCATTCCTCCATGCGCTTCTCTAGCTCAGGCAGCAGGAACTGCTGGTGGAAGCAATAGATGGAGCAGATGTTAGAGAAGATGCCGTGGACAACGTCAGCCGGGAAGGAACTGCGGTTCCGAGCTTCTTCCAGCAGCCGGGCACAAAACACCTGTGGGGCAGGGCAGGAATGCTCAGCCCAGCTGGGCCTGGGGCATAGCTGGGGAAGGGGCAGCTTGTGGGTGAGGGCAGTGTTTGTGGCACTTAGGGATCAGCATTGGTCTTGACACTGAGAATTGAGGGAATGGAGTTAGGGCTATATATGGGGGGTTAGATTTCAGGTTGTCAAGGTTGACCTGAAGTTAGGCATTGGAACAATCAGAAGTCAGGGTCAGCGTCAGGGTCAAGGCTAGAATTAGATTCAGGGTCAGAGAGAAAATCAGAATTAGATTCATTCATTTAACAAACATTGTTGAGTACTTATTGTGTGTCAGGCAATGTCCTAGAGTCTAAGATAGAGTAGTGAATAAAGCAGGCAAATATCTCTACTCTTAGGGATTCTAGAGGATATGGGATCAGGAATAGGGTTAGGGTTAGAATGAGGTTCACAGCTGGGATAAATTCAGGATCTGAGTCACAGTCAGCATTAGTGTCAGAGTCACAGTCAGGGCTTGTGTACCTGCCCAGGATTAGGAAAGACAGTTGGTATGAGGCTGAAGCTTGGGGTCATAATCAGAGTTGGCTTCCGGGACAAGTTGACTTCAAGGTTAGGGAGGAATCTTACTTCCTCTAGATTCTGGTCCCAGTGGTGGGGTTGAGCTCAGGCTCTATCACTTCCTCCTTAGAACCCACCTACTAGGTACTGGGACCCCACGGCCCTTGAGAGGCCAACTTGCCTGATCCAGGAGATGGAGCCTAGAAACGTAAGCCTTCTCAGTCTGCAGAAGCTCATTGGCAATGTGAAACACCTTCTGTTGCACAGTCAACTGGAAAAAAGAAGAGGTGACCCCGATCCATCATCCCCTACCCTAACCCTTACCCAAGTCCCCAGAATCCTTAAAACAGCTCACATGCCACTCTAAGTCTAATGCCACCTAAAGATAACCGCGACTTCTATGTCTAGATCTGTAAGCTCCCCAGCCTACTATAAAGCCCACCCCTCAATTCTGATGACATGCACTCCCTTGTTCTACTACTCTTTCATTTGTCCATTCATCTGCTCTATTCATTCAGTACAGTATAGTGATTAAGCATGTGGGTAGGGAAGTCAGATTTCCTGGATCCAAATGCTATGCTGTCATTCACTAGGTTACATAGTTGCTTAACTACTCTGTATTTAAGACTTCTCATCCTTAAGTACAGACAATAATAGGGCCAATTTAATATAAAGGACAGTGAGAAACAAAAGCAAAACAAAAAGTAATACGACTTAAGAACATTTGTAAAGGAGACAATTAAATAATTCAATATAAATAAAACATAGCAGACTACAGATTAAGTTGTCTACAAATGCTAGTTATTTATTCACCCACTCAGTTCACTATCAATAAGGGCTTGCTGAGTACCTGGGGTGTGAGAAGAACACAAAAGTGGAAAAATATATAAAACTCATTGCTTGTCAGCCCAGTTTCCTATTTGTTAGACCCACATTTACTGAATATATGCCATCCCAGAAGTCCCTGGCCTTAGTCCCCACATTTGAGCTTGGTCCTGGTGTAGTAGATATTCTGGTCGAGACCTGACTCAAGTGCAAAGATACCTTCTGAAGAAATGTTAGGCAGGGCACAGAAACAGGTCCCTGCTGCCAAGAGCCTTCATCTCCACACACTCAGGTTCCTGAGGGGCTCCAGCTGTTGAGAAGTCTCTCTGGATGTGAGAGACTTTCCATTTTACAAATAAGAAAACTGAGGCTTGCAGTGGGGGAGTGGAGAGGGAAAAGACTTGTCCAATGTCACACAGCTACTGAGTCATGGGGGTTTCAAGCTGGAACAGGGCTTTAAAGATCCTCAACCAAGATGCCCATCTTCAAGATGGAAAAACTTAAGTCCCCTCAGTGGTTCTCTGATGAGAGAAGAATAACCTTTCTAGTTATTTGGAACCGTGCAAGGTCACTTTGGTAGTCATAGTGATTTGGGGGTGGGGGGGAGTGGGGGAGACCAGGGGCTTGTTACTGGTATTTAGTGCCAGGAGACCAGGGAAGTTAAACATCCAAAATGGAAACTATGTTCTATTTTGAGAAATACTGAGCTAGGGGAAGAAACAAGCATAAACGGCTAATGGTTTCTCCACACGGTCCTCTCAGTGAATGAGGGTCAGTACCTCTACAGACTCCTGTCTCTCCATCGGGGGTACTGGGATTTCTCTGTCCTTCTCATCCTCCTCCTCGTCGTCCTCCTCCTCCAGGTCACTGTCAACCTCCTGGGAGCCAGGCCGGTGGGGGTCGGCCAAGGTAACAGGCACACTGGCCAGGGCAGGGGGCCCGGGGCAGAGGCTGTGGCTGGGGGGCCCATCATCACTGACGAAGCAGGTCTCCTCGCTGTTGGATGGCGAGCTGATGCTGTCAATGCCGCTGTCCCGGTTGGGCACCTTCTCACCGTCCCGGGGCCCAGGAGCCAGCAGAAACAGGCAGCGGGAGGCCTCGCCCTCGGGGAGCTGGGGTACTGGTGGTTGCGGGGGTGGCTGTGGCAACATGGCTGGCTCTGGGGGACCTGGGCTGGGGCCAGGGACTGGCCTATCCGAGGCGACAATCACGGGCTCTCTGAGGTAGGTGGTGGATACACATGGAGGCACGACATGAGCTTGACTGAGCAGCTTCTCCTATGACTCCCTTCCTATCCCAGATTTCTCCTTCCCCACATCGGGTCCCCCAGGGACCAGACTCACCTTTCAAACTTCTCAATCAGTGAGGATACTGCTGCAGAACTGGGGCTGGCCTCCACCCTGGGGGCCAGGCCCTTGGCCACTCGGGGGTCTGCAGGAAGTGGGCGTGATGGTGGAGGGGGTATGGGCTCAGGTGGGGGGGGCATCCGGGGCATCTGCAGGTAGCTGGGCTTAGGAGGTACTGGAGAGATGGACAGGGAAGAGAGAGGAGACCTCAGTGAGCTGGCTTGCGGGGTAGTTGTCATGGGCAGGCCACATCTGCCTCCACAAACCCTGGTCTGTACCCTTGCCTGAGGTAGGCACAGAGCAACCCGAGGTGAAATCCCAGGTGTAAACAAATTCGCCCCAAGCCATAGCCCTCTGCGCACTGAGTAACTGGTGCCTGAGAATTTGGTGCCTCCCTGTCCTAACAAGCCCTCTCCTCTGCCACTGACTAACTTCTCCCCTCCTTTGCATCATTTCTCTGCTCCTTTCTGGACCCACTTACCTTGTGGCTTTGGGCCCGGTACGCGCTTCAGTGGTGAAGGACGCTGGCTAGGAGTTTCAGTTGGGGGGCCTGGGTCTGAGCGAAGACGATGGGGACCTTCTGGATGAGGTTCAAGGCTCTGGCCAGGGTCAAGGGACAAACTTTTAACTAGGATCCGGTTTCCCTGGTGCAGCCCTGCAGAAAGGGAAAAACTGGATGTGAAGCAACTGCCTCTACCCCAAGGGAGACTAGGGAGTTGCATATCTTAGCAGGTATCTAGGGTGTTGGGTTTCCCTGAGCCCCTTTCCTGGCCATAATGCTTTCCTGGGAAGCCCCTACCTTAGCTCTCAGATGGAGAGCCAGACCCCGAGCCGGGGCTGGCTGTATTCATCAGCTGATAAGAGTTCTTTGTGTTAGTGCCTTGATTCCATGTATGTCAGCAGGAATTATCACTAGGAAGTTTAACTAGGCTGGAGGTGGGAGTGAATACCCTAAAGTTTGTGTATGTGTTTGCACAGCCACAATGGGTACACTGAACATAAACCATTCTTCATTCCTTTTTTTCAGGGCCTGAGAACATCTAGATTTTCTTGTTTACAATTTTTTATAGCTGAGTGCACTTAAAAACAATAAAAGTGTATTTCATGGGCAAAAATTCTGCTTCCTTTTTTTTGAGACAGTGTCTCACTCTGTCACCCAAGCTGGAGTGCAGTGGCATGATCACGGTTCACTGCAACATCAACCTCCTGGACTCAAGTGATCCTCCTGCCCCAGACTCCCGAGTAGCTGGGACTACTGGCGCATGCCACCACACTTGGGTAAATTTTGTATTTTCTTTTGTAGAAATAGGGTCTCACTATGTTACCTAGGCTGTCTCAAATTCCTGACCTCAAGTAATCTTCCCATCTCGGCCTCCCAAAGTGTTGGGATTACAGGCATGAACAACTGTGCCTGACTCCACGTTTTGCTTCTTAAAATCTCAGTCTCTCACCAATTTGTACTACCCTACTCTACTTCCATATCCACATACAACCACATACACCCTCCCCACACACCCAGTACCCAGAGTTCAGGTCACAGGAGCAACTTTAAAACAGCAAGCAGCCAATTCTGAAAAAAGGGGGGCCTTTTTGTAGCGTCCTTCCTCCCTCAGAATAGGTCCCTGAAAGCCACCTTTATCTTTGGCCTGGAGGAGATGATGGTCATGCTTATGAAAGATTTGGTCTAGGAGGCAGTGAGAGACCCCTCCCTCCAGGGATGACATGACCCAAAAGAAGGAATGTGGGGTTCATGTGGTCCTGGCTGGGCAGGGGTCTGTGGAGTGCCTCAGATGATAGAGAAGTCAGGTGGGGTCAGAGAGGAGATGGAAAAGTGTTGGATGCTAGGCTGAGTAGATGGACATCCATCCTGTGGCAGAAGGGGGCCACGAAAAGCCCTTGTGTAGGGTGAGACGCAGGCAAACAGGTGTGATAACAAGAGTGAGTGGTAGTCAAGAGCTCCCGAAGGTACCATTGTCACATGGTGTTGGTTATGTTGTGCCACAGCCACGTGGCCTCTCACTTACAGCCATAAAGAAAAGGTCTGTTACCCTGTGTCACACACAGTCTCATAAATGACCAGTTACAAATGGGCCTACTCAGTCCCCAAAATACATGGTGTTATTTACCACAGAAATTCAGACATCCAATTATACATCATCACCCTTCTGAAAGCCTGATCACGCAGTCACAAAGAGCCACCCTCACATATGATCACACAGCTTCTTGGCACCACACATGCCTGCAAACATGTTCATGCATAGACAACAAAGACACACAGTCACACAATGGCAATTCTACCATTTTACACACAGCCTCACACAATTGCCCACAAACCATCATATACCCAGGTATACACTCAAACATGGTTCCACTGAGCCACAAAGATATACAGTCGTTTACCCTGTGTCTCACAATTCAAGGCCATAAAGTATCATAAATACTATAATGTGCCTTCCAACACCTGCAAACACGGTTATACACAAAGACTATAGCCACACAGTGTCAATTATACCATTTTAGACAAAACCTCACACAATAGCAAAACATAAAGTCACATGCCACCACATACTCAGAAATAGACACAATCACAGACACATGGCATATAATTGGCCCTCTATGTCTGTGGGTTCCACATCCGAGGTTGGTTAATTAAAAATATTTGAAAGAAAACACTGTATTAAAAACAATACAAATAAAAACAATGTAGTATAAAAATTATTTACATAGCATTTATATTGCATAAGGTATTATAAGTAATCTAATAATGATTTACAGTACAGGGGAGTATATGCATAGTTTATATGCAAATACTACACCATTTTATGTCAGGAACCAATCCTTTATGGATACTAAGGGACATCTGTCAGTCCTAGAGGTAAAGAGTAGCCCAACTCACAGGGTTCCAGTACATTCCGAGGCCCAAGGCCCTGACCCTTCCCCGGGCTATATCCTAGTCAGGTAAGCCCCAGAGGACTCAGGCCAAGGTCCTTCCCCAGCCATGAGGGACCATGATATCCTAGGCTGAGCACCCCTCCCTGTGCAGTTCTTTACTTCCTTTCCCACCTGAGCAGGCAGGGAAAAAGAGAGGGGATGCTCCTCTTCATTCAGCTGGGTGGCTTACCCTGCCCTGTGTAGCATATCCTGGTCTGATCCTGTCCTGCCTGCCCAGGGGGGCATGGGGCTGAGGAAGATAAATCACCTGGAGAAGATGCAGTTGGAAACACATGGCCGTAGAAAGGGAGAGACACAGAGAGTAGCTGACAGGGTCAGAGAACCAATGAGTAAAGCCAGACACCCCAGCATTACAGACTGCCCTCTTCGATATACATGCATAGGTATCAGGGTCCCCACTGTCCCTTGTCTGCCTCCTTGGGCCTGGAGGAGCCCACCTGGCCTGTCTCCATACCTCAAAGCAGGCAGACCTCCCTGGGCAAGCCCTACCCATCCCATCTGTAGCAGGGCAAGAGGGCCCTGACTGGGGCTTCTGTCCCTCTGTTCCACTGCTGGCCCTTGGGGTGACCATACCACACTCCATGGCCCTGCCCTGGCCCCCCTTTGCTCCCTTCTCAACCATCTCACCTGGGAGCCCACAGATGGGCTTGCCTCTCCATTCTCTCTGCCTCCTTGCAGGCAGCCCTGCAGAATAAGGGGCTGAATGAAACTCAAAGATCCCAGGACACCCTAAAGTCCCAGGTGAGAGAGGCAGGGATTGTCAGCCCAGTTTCTTTCTTTCTTTCTTTCTTTTTTTGAGTAGGAGTCTCTCTGTCGCCCAGGTTGGAGTGCAGTGGCATGCTCATGGCTACCGCAGCCTCAACCTGCTGGGCTCTGGCAATTTTTCTGCCTTGGCCTTCCAATTAGCTGGAACCACAGGTACACGCCACCATGCCCGGCTAATTTTTTGATTTATTGTAGAGACGAGGTCTCCACAAGTTGCCCAGGCTGGTCTTAGGCAATCCTCTCACCTCCACCTCTGAAAGTCACATGCCACATGGGATTACAGGCATGAGCCACCAAGCCCAGTGTCAGCTCAGTTTCTAATGAGGAGATGAATGCAGAGAGAGGGGCAATGACCTGCCCAAGGTCATACAGTAAGTCAATGGCGGACTTGTCCTAGACTGGATTTCTTTCTTAACCCTGCTCTTCAAAGGGAAAGCTGGAAAACAGGGGAACCAATAGGGGTAGCAGTGTAGCTAGTGAGAAGGACACCCCCAACCCGGCCCACAAGGAGATGAACAACAGGGTTCCAGTTCAGGAGTCCAGGTCTGGCCAAGAACCAGGCTAGACTCCACAGAGAGGGGGGACAAGTTTCAAGATCCTGTTTCAGAACTCTCCCTACATCTCCCTGTCTCCTCCTGTTTTCCCTCAGTGGCTCTCTTAGTCTTAGGTCTTGCTCCTTCCAGGGCTGGATGAAATTTCTTACAGTCCGGTTCAGATCATGCTACTTACCTGCACAAGAACCTTTGGTAACTCTTCATTGCCCATGGGGAAATATGAGAAAATTCTCATCTTTTCCCTTGGGGTGCTCCCCTTCCCCCTTCCTGAAACCACTGCCCTGGCTGGGCCTAGTGACTCACGTCTATAATCCCAGCACTTTGGGAGGTGGAGGTGAGAGGACTGCCTGAGCCCACAGGTTTGAGACCAGCCTGGCAACTTGGTGAGACTTCGTCTCTACAATAAATAAAAAAATTAGCTGGGCATGGTGGCCTGTACCTGTGGTTCCAGTTATTTGGAAGGCTGATCGCCTGAGCCCAGCAGTTTGGGCCTGTGGTGGCCGTGAGCATGCAACTACACTCCAGCCTGGGTGACAGAGTGAGATTGCGACTCAAAAAAAAAGGAACCACAGCCCTTTCCCACTGCTCCATCCCATCCCCACTCAGCAAGGTCCTATACTGATTTTTTCCAGTTCATTTTTCTTTTTTTTTTCAGAGATGGGTCTTACTCTGTTGACTAGGCTGGAGTACAGTGGCATGATCATAGCTCACCGCAGCCTCATACTCTTGGGCTTGAGGGATTCTTCCATTTTAGCCTCCCATGGAGCTAGGACTGCAAGTGCATGCCACCATGCCCAACTAATTTTAAAATTTTTTTGTAAAGACAGAGTCTCACTATGTTGTCTAGGCTGGTCTCACTCCTAGCCTCAAGTGATACTTATGCATCGGCCTCCCAAAGTGCTGGGATTCCAGGTATGAGTCACTTCGCCTGGCCCCATTTTTCTTATGGCTGGTAATCTACACTATTCTCACATATATCCTCACATCCATTCCTGCACACCTGACAAGATCCTCCACTGCCCCCTTCAGCACTGGATTTACCAGAATCCCTGATGCCCATTAGAGCAGAGATCACAAAGAAGCCCCTTTACACACAGTCACATCACCATTTTTTTTTTTAGATAAGGTCTCACTATGTTGCCCAGATACTCTTGGACTCCTGGACTCAAAACATCCTCTCGTCTCAGCCTCCAGAATAGCTGGGACTACAGGCACATGCCACTGCACCTGGCCACACCTAATCTTGTAACACTTTGTGGAAATGTACCCAACCACACACCAACAGTGCACAGCCCTAAAAGACCTAGAGAGAACGACAAAGGTTCAAGTGTCCATGTGCACCGTGTTCAACGCAATTGTACACACAACCACCACAGTCTCCTCTGCCACTTGGACATCTTGTTACAAAGTGCCCCAGCTTTGCTGTGGGGGTAAGGTGTACCCCTTTCCTGCCCCATCCCTACTCCTTCCTGGCCCTCAGCAGCTGGAAGGGCAATCTTGACCCTCACCCTCAGGGAATGACCAATCTCAAAGACAAAAGACTCTAGTTCAGGCTAAATGGTGCCTCAGGAAATGCAAGGTGATCAGCCAGTTGGGACTGGGTAAGCTCAGGGGAGGGTCTGGGGCAGGGTGGCCAGACAAAATATAGGATACTCAGTTAAATTTGAATTTTAGAATAACAATACATTTTTTCTTTTTTTGGGGGGGTGGGGAACAGAGTGTTGCTTTGTTGCCCAGGTTAGAGTGCAGTGGTGCAATCACAGTTTGCTGCACCTCAAATTCCTAGGCTGAGCTGGGCTCGGTGGCTCAGCCTGTAATTCCGCGCTTTGGGAGGCTGAGGTGAGTGGATTGCCTGAGCCCGCCTGGTTCGAGACCCGCCTGGGCAACTTGGCGAGACCTCATCTCTACAATAAATCAAAAAAACAGCCGGGCATGGTAGTGCATGCCTGTAATTCCGGCTACTTGGAAGGCTGAGGTGGAAGGATCGCCAGAGCCCAGCAGGTGGAGGCTGCGGTGGCCAGGAGCGGCCACTGCACTCCAGTCTGGGCGACAGAGTGAGACTCCAACTCAAGAAAAAAAAAAAAATTCCTAGGTTGGAGTGATCCTCCCACCTCAGCCTCCCCTCCCAAGTAGCTGGGACTACAGGTGAGTACCAACATGCCTGGCTAATTTTTATTTTTTGGAGATAGGGGTCTCCCCATATTGCTCAGGCTGGTCTTGAACTCCTAGCCTCAAACAATCCTCCCGCTTCAACCTCCCTTAGTGCTGGGATTACAGGCATGAGCCATGGCACTTAGCCAACAAAAAAATGCCTGTTTCATGCATACTTATACTAACCATGGATTGCGTCATACTAAAAATGACTTGTTCTATATCTGAATTCAAATCTAATTGTATTTTGGGGGGGCTAATTTTGGCAACCCTACTCAGGGATGGCTTCTGAGTAAATGTGGCAGAGCCAGGTTTCCAAGGCAGCACTTGGCACCTAGAACACCCTAGACTCTTGTCCACTTAAGCCTCAGGCAGGCTGGCAACTCTACCCATTTCCCCTGCAATGGGTACGTGAATGCTCCTGACAGTGATGTTATTTCAGGAATAACCTTGAATCTGGTCTCATTTATTAAAAGCAGAGTCAATTGCTTAAGAACCATGGTACTTGACTATTCCAAACAAGCTTGGTTGTCATCACAATCACTGACTGGACTGTGTGGATTAAGGTGCTGCGGCATCTGTATTAGGAACAGCTGGCTTAGGAGTCAGGACAAGTTTTAATGCCAATACTACCATTTATTAGCTGTATGGCCCTGGGCAAGCCTCCCCATCTATCTGAGCCTCAGTTTCCTTGTCTGGAAGAGAGGATAAAAAGAACAGTACCCTGATTTGGGAGAGTCTATGAGATAGTAAAGGGAAAAAGTACAGTGCTACTTCCCACACACAGGGTTAAATTTGAAAACCAGGAGAATCACATATCCACCAAGACACAAAACAACACACACACACAAACCTGTAAGCTGCAGGCTGCAACCCAACATAAAGTTGTTAATATACTCAGAAACACAAGCAGATCCTATCAGGGATGGAACCAAGCCCTGCTCACCAGGACAGCTCTACAGATCCTATGAGAGGTGGTAGAGCAGTGAATAATGGTGTCCTGTTCCTTCATTCATATTCAATTCAAAATACAAACCACACACAACTGTAAAATAAGTGTCAAGGAATGTAGCTGAGATTTGAATTTTCCCATGACAATTTATTGTTGTCGAAATAGCAAAATCAGGCTGGGTGCGGTGGCTCAAGCCTGTAATCCCAGCACTTTGGGAGATTGAGGCAAGAGGATTGCCTGAGCCCAGGGGTTCGAGACCAGCCTGGGTAACTTGGTGAGACCTCATCTCTACAATTAAAAAAAAAAAAGAAATAGCAAAATCATTCCAAAAACTGTTTCTGGTTGCCGCATGCCCCTGCTTGGTGGGTGTCCTGAGCACATGCTTCCGGGTTTTCTGGCAGAGCAGGTTCAGCCTCTAGCTTTTGAGGAAGACTTCCCCTTTTACCTATTCCTACTGGAACTGCACCCTGCTTCTCCCTCACCTCTTCCTGGGAATTTCAGCTGCTAGCTTTTCCCCTTCCCTGGCCACTAGCACCCCTTCCTCTTTCTCCCAGCTGTAGCCTTGGCTTAATCTCAAGATAGCTATTAGGGTTCTATACTGGATCTTGGCCATTAACTCCTGATGTCCTGGGGCAAGTGGCTTCATAGCTCTGAACTCCAATTTCCCCGTCTGCAAAATGGGGGAGAATGTGTGTATGTTGCTTGTTGTGAGAAATCAGGAAGATGCTAGGATGGGCAGAAGCAGCAAGCCCTAGCACTCAGATCTCTCGGGCAGCTGATGCAAACTTCTCCCCTACAACCCTTAAATTTCTGCCTTCCTGGCTGAGAGGTAGGCCCCAGGGAAAGCTGGAATTCCTGGGGGTGGGGAAAGGGAACAGAAGGAGTGGAGAAGAAAGAACAAACAGCAGAAAGGAAAGTGCCTTTTGGGATGCCAGCTCCGTGGGGGGAAGGGGACTCCCTGGGTTTGAGAAGAAAAGCAGAGGATAAAGGCATAACTGGCCCACCTCTTCCCAGTTGCTCCTTGAATGTAAGCTCCAGGGCAGCTGCCCCAATCCACCTTCAAGTACAGACTACACTTGGCCTGAAAGATGTTCTCTCAGAAAGTTCAAACACAAAGCTCTGTCAAGTGTGAAATGTGCAGAAGGTGCTGTTTACAGGAATCCTGTGGGTAGTTCAGGGATTCCTTCCCTGAGGTCTTCTGAAGCTAAGGACTCTGCAGAAAAATGGAGGCAGCTTCTGTAGAGGAAGACACTTTTGGAAAGTGGGAGCCATTCTGGCAAGTTTCCTAAAGAGTGTTTTATCCTGCAAAATGGAGGTCTCTGATTAAAAAAATAATAATAATAAAAGTCCTCTTCTGTAAAAGGAAAAAGTTTCTGAAAATGGAGGCACCTTCTTCAAAGTGGAAGGATATTCTGTAAAGACCCTTTTATACGAAGAGGAACCACCCCAAAATTGGATTTATTTATAAAAAATTGTATTATTTATTGGCCGGGCTCGGTGGCTCAGCCTGTAATCCCAGCACTTTGGGAGGCCAAGGCAAGAGGAATGCCTGAGCCCGCGGGTTCAAGACCAGCCTGGGTAACTTGGCGAGACCTCATCTCTACAATAAATCAAAAATTAGCCGGGCGCAGTAGCATGTGCCTGTAGTTCTGGCTACTTGGAAAGCTGAGGCAGAAAGATCACTGGAGTCCAGTAGGTCAAGGCTGCAGTGGCCATGAGTGCACCACTGCACTCCAGTCTGGGCGACAGTGTGAGACTCCAACCCAAAAAAACAAAACAAACAAAAAATTCTGTATTTATTCTTACGTTTAAACTTCAGTCACCTTCAAAGTATTCTCCATTTGATGCAATACATCTGTCGAGACGCTTTTTCCACTGCTTAGAACTGTTTTTGAACTCATCCGTTTTGATGCCTTTTAGGGGTTTCTGCTGTTTTTTGTTTGTTTTTGTTTCACCTTTTCCACACCAGCAAACCATTTCCCTTTGAGGATTTTTTTCATTGGAGAAACAAAGAAAAAGTTGCTTGGGGTGAGATTGGGTGAGGGTGGGGCATCAGAGTCATGCTAGTTTTTGGTCAGAAATTGCTGAACACTCAGCCTGGTGTGGGCAGGTATGCTTGTCAATCAACCATCATGAAATGGGCAAATGGCTGAAATAATCTCCAAAAAAAAAACAATTCACTGAAGCCAAACACAGTCTCACAACAATGCTAGCTGGTACACTGTTGCCAATGGGTAGCAGGGGAAGCCTGAACTACAAGGGACCTGCCTTCCAAAAGATTATTCTGGATTTTTTGGGTCCCCCCTTATAAAATGGATGGCCTATTTGTAAATGAAGAACTCGTGGGCAAAATAAAAAACTCTGTTAAATGGAGGAACTCTATTTTGTAAAGTGAAGCCCCTTCTGTAAAGCAGAGGATGTTTCTGTATAGAGTAAACCCTTGTGTAAAGTGAAGAATTTTCTATAGAATGGGACAGTATAAAGCAATAGGGAATGGTGGGGACCAGGGCTAACTAGGGAACACATGCCCCACCTAAAGTAAGGACAGTAGCTCCTCCTCTCTATCTGGCTGTCACCTTGCAGTAATGGGGCCCTGTATTGTGAGATTGTCAGATCTTTCAGTGTTTCAAGAGAATACAGAAATCCAGACTTTTATGTGAAATGTCCAAAGTTAAGAAATAGTGGGAGGCCAAATGAAACTTGTGAGTCAGATAAACAGTTCAGGCTTCCCCTGCTACCCATTGGCAACAGTGTACCAGCTAGCATTGTTGTGAGACTGTGTTTGGCTTCAGTGAATTTTTTTTTAGTTTTTGGAGATTATTTCAGTCATTTGCCCATTTCATGATGGTTGATTTACGAGCATACCTGTCTACACCAGGCTGAGTGTTCACCCTGTGGACCATCAGGTTGCAGTACCTGAGTGAGAGGGTTCTCAAGGCCCCTTCCACCTCTGCTGTGTATCTCTTGCTCTATTTTTTGAAATGCCCTGGCCTTAAGCAGCAGCTTTGGAGGTTCCCTCTCCCACTGAAAGGGCCCAGTGTCTTCTGGTCCTGAGCAGGCGGAGGGAGCTGGCTCATGCAATACTTGTTAGGAGTTTCCTGAATTGGAATCTGCCTTTTGTTCTCTCTGGCCTAGTTCACCTTCTAGCCTGTGCAAGACACCTAGAGAAGAGAGCAAGGGATTGTAAGAACATTCAGAAATCTCTGGAACTCAAGCTGTTCACTTTTTAGTGGAAGATATAAGGTATGGGGATTCAACTATTTGTTGAAAACCTATTCTGGGCCAGGTGTTGTGTTGATGTTTTCCAGTATGGCATCCTGTGACAATCCTGTGAGCTATTAGCCATAATTTACAGATGAGCAAACTGAGGCACAGAGAAGAAAAACAACTTGCCTGAGGATACACAGCTAGAAGTGGTTGAGCTGGGACTGGATCCCAAGTGTGTCTGTGTCCAGAGTCACAGAGCACATCTTTTGGTTTCCTGAGTTGGGAAAGAAATCACATTTAGATGGGGGAGGAGAGAAGACTTTCTAAAGAAGGTGGTTTTTAGTGAAGTCATCCACGAAGGGGTGTGTTTTTTTGAGTACAGATGGACTGGAAGTGATTCTGCAGACAAGGAAAGAAAAGTGGGCAACAGTGTGGATACTAGCCAGGCATGAGGGCACGCACATGTATTCCTAGCTACTGGGGAGGCTGAGGTGGAAGGGTTGCTTGAGTCTTGGAGTTTTAGGCTGCAGTGAACTATGATCAGGTCACTGCACTCCAGCCTGGGCGACAGAGACACCTTATCTCTAAGAAAAATAAGTGTGGCTACTGAGGAGGGGATGTGGATAAAGCGTATGTTACAAGGACAGAGTCCTAGGTTTGCAAAAGAAAGCTCCAGAGCAGGAAGAAGGGGAAGGAAAGGCCAAAAGGTGGAGGAAAGCAGGCACCACACCCCTCACATTACCAACTACCACCATCAAGACACAGACCTATAGGAGGCATACAGAGACATGGACACAGGCACTGAAAGAGACAGACACAAAATCTAAGGGAGGCCGGGCGCGGTAGCTCATGCCTATAATCCCAGTACTTTGGGAGGTTGAGGTGAGTGGATTGCCTGAGCTCGCAGGTTCGAGACAAGCCTGGGCAACTTGACGAGACCTCATCTCTACAATAAATTAAAAAATTAGCCAGGCGTGATGGTGTGTGCCTGTAGTTCCAGCTACTTGGAAGGCTGAGGTGGAAGGATTACCTGAGCCC
>NW_007259493.1:114378-118274 GCF_000164805.1 Carlito syrichta
CAGTCGGGCTTGGTGGCTCAGCCTGTAATCCCAGTGCTTTGGGAGGCTGAGGTGAGTGGACTGCCTAAGCCCACGGGTTTGAGACCCGCCTGGGCAACTTGGCGAGATCTCATCTCTACAATAAAAACAACAAAAAAACTAAGGAAATCCACATGCAGAAACATCTAGAAACTCCCATAGGCATACAACCAGACATAGAGGAACACACAACACATTCAGACCCACAGACACACATGGATATATACAGACACATGTAATCATACAGCCATACAGAAACAAGAACATTAGGCACACATATAACAGACCCAGTGGGACAAAGAAGACCAGGCGGCCAAGCACATGCACACAAACATACAAACCACACAGCCACATGAGAGTACAAGCAGCCCATCCTTTTTCCAGTTGCTTGATTACTGTGAGGGCCTGGCCACCTCCTCCCTGCTTCTCTGGACAAGAGGCCAGGGAAGGACGGGGTGTTAGCTCCACCCCTGGGAGGAGTTGGGGACTTCAGAGGACTGGAAGGGAAGGGAGTGGAGCTGCAGCTGGGAGCACTGGGGGCAGTAATTACCCAGTGCTAGGGCTGCCACGCTGGCTGAGATTCTTCTCCCCACAAGGCAAAGCCGCTAGGGGAATGGTCCCACTAACCTAGGCCTTGATCCCAGGGGCCCCCATCACCTACCCATCTCCCTTCCCATTCACCAGAGCCCTGGTCAAACTCGAGAGCTGAAGACACAGAAGGACTATGAGGGAAAAAGACAGATGAGAAGAGCAAGACACTGGGACAAAGACAAGGAGGGAGAGGAACAGGAAAACTACAGAAACCCAGAGATAGATATCGAGGGAGACAGAAAAAGTAAGGGACAAGTCAGAAAGGAGACAGAGACAAAGAGGTCCACATAGGGCACAGGAGTCAGTGAGGGACGCAGGCCCAGAGAAGCAAAAGGGCAGGGACTAAAAGCACAGGCCAGGTCCATTTGTTGAACATAGCTAGACGGTTCTGTGGCCTTTACTTGTGACATTTAATCCTTACAATCCTAGGAGGTGAAAATTACAACCCCATTTTACAGATGAGAAAACTGAGGCTCAGAGAGGTGAGGTAACTTGCCCAAGGTCATATGAAACTTGAGGAAGTGGCAGACATGGGTCTGGGGGAATCTCTCCACTGCCAGTCCCTACCAGAGATGGGCAGGCCCAAACAGAGATCCCTGAGGGCATTTTTCAGAGAAAGAAGCAGTTGAAAGACCGGAAGACTGGGAGACGCTCCCTAAGAGATGCATGTGAAAGAGACCCATCCATTCCCTGCCCCCTGCCCCCTCCCCCTTCAGGCCTGGGGTGGGGGAGGGGCTGCATCGCCACCTGGAATGCATTAGGTAGGGAGGCCCAGCCTAGGGGAGCCAGGAAGAAGCTGCAGGGGGAGCAGGAAAGGTGAAGGTGAAGATGAAGGCAGTGGTGTGGCAGCAGCGGCGGCCCAGGCCTAGCAGGCTGGGCAGAAAGGCTTCTATGCCAGTTGCTGCTCCCAGGGGCCAGCCGGGCCAACCTTGCCAGTCCAGCCTTTCCCGCTTTCCACAGGCGCCTTCCCTCTGTGACTTAACTCCTTCCCTGCAGGGGCCACCAGAAAGTGCCACGGAGGGCTCTTCCCTCTCAGTCTCAGCTACACATCAGTACCCCTCACCATCCTGCCCTTACTCTGGGCCCAGAGAGGCACGTCTGATGCCTGTTGAGCGCTCAGTCTTCAGGCTCCTCAGACTCAGTGCATCTTGAACCACACCCCTAACTTAGACCCAGTCTGTTGCTCCTCTTGCCTTCTGGATCCCAGGAAAGGCACTTCCATCCACCTAGTTGCCCAAGTCCCAGGCTGGGCTTTCTTCACAACTCCTCCCTCTCCCTCAACTCACACATCTAGTCAGGCCCCAAATCCTGCAGACTCAACTCCTTAGTCACTCCGGAATCTGTTACTTTTTCTCCCCAACTCTAGCCTCCTAACTGGTTTCCCTCCCAAACTCAGGGCCCTCTATAAGGCATTTCCACACCACAGCCAGCTTTTGGAAAACACAGTCCCCTTCAATTCCTTCAGCCTTGTTAAGGGCTCCCCTTGCCTTCGGGGTGAACTCCAAACTCCTGAGCACAGGGACAAGGAAGGCCTAGCTCATGAACACTTCCCCACCCCCACTCCTACCCTCCAGCCACAATGGCCTCTTGTCTGTTCCTCGAAAGTGCTCTCTTCCGCCTGGGGCTTTGGCACATGTCATTCCTGTGGCCGAACTGCTTTCTGCTTCTTCCTACCTCTGGACTCCTATTTATCCTTCAGGTCTCAACTCAAGTATCCTCTTTTCTCTGTCCGCCCAATGTGTTCCTGTGGCATCTGTGCTTGGAATTACCTGAAGTGTAATTTCAGGTAATTTCCTGGTAGGTATGAGTTCCAAGAAGACAGGCACCGTACTTGTCTTATTGCCTACCCAGCATCTAGCACAGGGCCTAGCTCATAGTAGGCACTCAATAGACGCATGTTAAATAAAGAAATGCCTTACTTTCTCCCCTTTTTTACTCTCCCTTATTTGTTCACAAAGTATTTATTGATGTCATATTATACGCCAGACAAAGGCAGTGACCAGGTCTGTGATGTTACAAATGGGGAAACTAGGACCTTGATGGGGAAAGGGAGGCCTGGAATGCACAGTGACCCAGTAGCAGAGCCAGAGTGCTGAGGCTCCTTCAGCACTTTGTCTGCAGCCTTGTCTCCAATCCTGTGTGTTTTAAGGCTCCTTCAGCACTTTGTCTGCAGCCTTGTCTCCAGTCCTGTGTGTTTTGAGGCATCTTTTGGAGGTATGATGCCTTCCAGGTTCAAGGAACTGGGCACTGGAGCCCTGAGTGGCTGGACTCACTGCTCCAAAGATGTTTGCTCTCTCCAGATGAGGGAACTTAACTCTGCGGGGGCTAGCCAATGGCAGACTGTGCTTCCTGCCCTCATTCCAGACAGGTCCTAGCCCCACCCAGCCAGTGTCTGGCCAGCTCCACACATCTGCCTAAGGCATTTAGCTAACTGACCCCCAGAAAGCCATGGCTAGAGTCTGTCTGAGGCACTGTTAGCTGCCACTCACCCTTGATTGAGCAGGCAGCCCCCGAGACAGAGGTACCTGAAGAGGCCCAAGAGTGGAGGTGCCAAGCACCTGCAACTTGGAAACTTCAGATGGAAAGTCCTTTTTTTCAGTTATCTATAGTCTTTACATTTTGTTGTGCTTGTTTGGAAGGCCCCACCTGACTAGGAACCAAATCTGGGTCTTTTCCCAGACACGCCCCTGGAATCTCAAACTATTACTCTCCAAAATCCTTGGCAGAGCCCGCTACCTGCTCCTGACCCAAGTCCCCTCTTCTTTCCATGATCAAACCCCCACTATGGCCCCTCAGGATGCTCTCAACAGGGAGAACATCAAGACACCATACACATTTATGTTACCAATGTTTGATTTGCTTTTCAGGAGTATCCCCTCAGTTCTTTGCAACAACCAGTTATCCTGGGTGTATGTGATTTCATGCAATTAAAGCCTTACAAACTGCTGGATCCCCTTTATGCAAATAAGTTTTAAAAACTACCTCACCTCCAGAAAAAAGGGCATTTCTAAGGCAAAGTTTGGGCAGGTAATGAATGATCCATCAGAGTATGACGCTGCCAACCTCACTGCCTGACTTCAAGGACGTGACTGGCCCCCAAAACCATGCATACTCTGCCCAAGAGCTGCGGTGTGGTTCATGGTATGTGTTGGTGAAAACTCCCAAACATCTCTGGCCCAGCTGTCTCTCCTGAGCTTTCTAAATCTTACATCTGAATGTCTGTTGGCCATCTCCACCTGGATGTGTCGTGTGGTGTGTGTACCCCCCCCCCCCCCCCCCCCCCCCCC
>NW_007259493.1:118294-123260 GCF_000164805.1 Carlito syrichta
CCCTACCCCCCCCCAGGCCTCTCAAATTCAACTTGTCTCAAACACAATTCACTATCTTCCACCAAACCTCTTCCTTCTCTTGTATGTAGATATCCCCACCCTCATCCACTCGACAACTGTTGTTGGTTTCAGAAAACAACCTGGAGTCATCCGGGACTTTGCCCTCTGCCTCAGCCTCTACAACCAAGCTACTATCAAGGTCTGTCCGTGATAGCACCTAAATATCTCTCAGATCTCACCCTCCCCACCTGCCATTGCTCTAACCCAGGCTATCATCACCCTACTGGGAAGACTGCAACACTCACTTGCCTGTCTGCTTTCTTCCACTTTTGTACCCCTTCCATCCATTTTCCCCATGCATCTAAGAGGAGCTTCCAGATACCCACATCTGAGCACATCATTACAGTTATAATAAACCCATCAAGGGTTTCCTTTTGCCCTCAGGAGTAAAGTTTCTTCACCAGCCTTATCACTGACACCTCCCAGTACTGGCCCAGTTCCCTAGTGCCTCACATCTCAATGCCTTTGTTCCCACTGAACCTCTTACCTGAACTGCCCTCCATGTTACTCTCTAGCTCTACAACCCTTGCTTGACACCTCTCTAGAGTCCTTCCTTGGGGCCAGACCCTGCACTGGGCACTGATGATGCCAGGGTTTCTTCTGTCCAGAGTCTCAGAACTGCAACTGCCTTCTGACTCGGACTACAAAATGGCAGCTACTCACAAGAACTGAAAATACAGGATAAACTGAGGAAGCCAGTGTTTGTATGTATGTGGGTGAGAGATTGACTTACTCCCTTTCTCTTAGATTCCATGCCTCCCTTCAGGCTTGGGAGTGAGTTGAGGGAAGCTCACTTGGGGTCCTGGGGAAAGGACCTTAGAGGAAGAGGCTGAGGCATTCTTCTGGTTCCAGTGATGCTGACTCACTACAGGACCATAGCTAAATCACTGCTTCTCTGAGCCTCTACCACCCCAACTAGAAAATAGGCTTGACCAGTGGTTCCCACTCTAGGCTGTGCATCAGAAACACCTAAGGAGCCTTTGAAAATAGATTCCTGGGTTCCAACCCCAAGATTCTAGAGCCCAGAGTGAGAGCTGGAGTCTCACTCTGTCACCCAGACTGGAGTGCAGTGGCCGCTCCCGGCCACCGCAGCCTTGACCTGCTGGGCTCCGGCGATCCTTCCGCCTCAGCCTTCCAAGTAGCCAGAATTACAGGCATGCGCTACCACGCCCGGCTGATTTTTTGATTTGTTGTAGAGATGAGGTCTTGCTGCCCAGGCGGGTCTCGAACCCACGGGCTCAGGCAATCCACTCACCTCAGCCTCCCAAAGGCACGGGATTACAGGTTGAGCCACCGAGCCCGACTGGGAATCTCATATTTTTTAAAGGTCAACAAGGGATTTTGATGCTCACTTGGTTTGGGAAACTCAGAACCAGTGTCTAGTGACTTTTCCATCTCTAATTTTAACTCTTTAAGTCTCTGAAGATGTCCCTGCCTTCTAATCAGGACCCAGCCTCTCCCATTGCTCCCCCTTAGCTGGTTCAGTTTTCCTCCATTACCCATGAAATGGCTCTAACATCAGGTGTAACACCTTTGACTGAGCTAGGGTCAGGCAGCAAGATTCTCCTAACCCCAAGCATCTGGAAGGACACTCTAGACCTCAACCCCGAGGAATAGAGTAGGTTTCTCCCCAGATCCCTACAAACAAACCTATACTTGGGAACCCCTTTCTGACTCTCTAAAACCCCTCTCTGGCATTTCACTGGGTTATCCCAGTGACCTAATGAGGCCATAGGTTTAATCAACCTGGAAAATGGGCATAATAACAACTCCCTTTCCCCACCAAGAATCAGACAGGATAACTCAAAGAGAAAGCACTTTGAAACAATTCAGTGCTCTTCCCATGGATAAGATATAATTATTATTTTTAAAGGTCTTCCCCCACCCCCAGGATGGGCCACCGGGTCCTAAGGATGGTGATTCAATAAAGGTCTCAGTAGTCTGAGGGAGGAAGTCAGCAGGCACACAGAAATCTTAACATGTAGACTAAAATGTTTCAACCCTTTAATTGAACCTCAGGAAATCCTCTCTCTCTCTTATACACACCCTACAACCACTAACCCTGCCCTCTTAGGGCCAATTATAGGCAACTCCTGTGGAGAGAGAAGCAAGTCACTTGTGCCTACCCCTGGGCCGGCTAGGCAGTGGGCGAGGCCGGCCTCTCACAACCCATGCTGCTGTGAATCACATGGCCCAGTGCCTGCCTTGTCAGGGCCTGAGTGAGTAATTCCTTTGCCTCCTCTTCAGAAGGGTTTTCTCTCTTACTTTTTAACTTAACTTTTATTTTTTTAAAAAACTTTTGGTTGCTAAGGATTATACCATGCTACAGGCTTTATCACCAGTATCTCATAGCCTCCTTATGGTATTCTCTAGATGAGGAAACTGACTGAGGCTCAGAGAAGGGAAGTCACTCACCCAGGGTCACAAAGTGCATTAGTTAGACATGGTTGGATAGGAGGTCAGGTTCTTCCCTGAAATCCTTTTTACTCCCAGTCCTCATCTTGGATTTTTTTTTTTAAAAGACATCCACCATGCAATTACAGAGGCAAGGACTTCACTTGAGAAAAGGATCTGGGAACTCTGAGTAGCTTTTATGGGGGGAGGAGGGGAGTGGCTTAGGAAGGGTATCATAATTTGTAATTTGAAAGGATTGGTAGATTGGGAAGGCATACTCAGAATCACTACCATGTATTGATTAGAGAAGCCAGAGACCTGATTAACACTGCCCAGGTACTAACTGCCAGACCAAGAGTATCTGGAGGGCAGGAATTCAGGGTCCTTCTCTTAGACAACAGTTACTGATATGTTTCTTTAGCATGTGTTCAGGTATTTATTCAATGAGATTTATTAAGCACCTACTGTGCGCTAGGCACTACATTAGCTACGGTGGATACAACAGTGAGCAAAACAGATATAAGCCCCTTGCCCTCCTGGAGCTCACAGGCAATAAGCTAGTAGACACAATAAGATAACTTCAGACTGTACTAAGTGCAATGATGAAAGCACACTGGCAGCTGCGATGGAGACTCACAAGTGGCCCTACCTAAAGTGGTCAGGGAAGGAGGTCTCTTGGAGGAGTTGACATTTGAGCTGAGACCTGAAAGATGAGGAGCAAGCCATAGAAGGCTGGGGGGAAGCTCCTGGGCAGAAGAAAAAGCCAAGGCAAAAGCCCTGAGGTGGGAGTGTTTGTGGTATGTTTTGGCACTTTAAAGAAGGCCTGCACTAAGTAGTAGTGAGTAGACCGCTTTACAGTCTGTCAAGGGGGATATGGAAAGCCAGTAGAAGTAACATGCATGGTAGGACATTAAGGGCCTATTGTCAGTTAGTTATCTCCAGCCCATACTGACGGAGCCCCCTGAAATCTCCCAGAGGTTCCATGATTAGCTGAAGGTCATGGAAAGCAGCAAGGGGCACATCCTGCCCATGCTTTATGCTTAACTACTGCTACCTGGTGTTTAGCCACAGTCCCCAAAACCAGTGGAGCCTGGTATGTGATCCCTGGGAGCTCTCAGAGGCTCAAGAATTCCTTCACTTCCAGTGGAAGGCAGGGAAGATGTGCGCTGCTCTTCTTCCAGGTCTCCTGGGCTCAGGCCCACATGAGAATGTCCCCAGATGGGGAAGGTCCTGCTGAGCTCCTCAGACACTCAGGTGTGTGCAGCACAAAGGCCTTTCCAGGCAGTGGTCTGTGGCCCCAGCCTAACCTAGAGCTGCTCCGCCTCTTTAAACCCAAGAAACCATCCTAGTTTCTCCTAACAAACAACCTCGTGGCCCCCGCAGCTCCCCAACTCTGCTACAACTGGCTTCTGGCCCTGCTGACCTTTCTGCTGTCTCCCTACCTAGCAGGCCTTCTAGTCCTCTCCTCCAGACTGACTCTCAAGGCCCATCTCTTCCACCCTTCTCTCTCATAAGCACCTTCTAATCCCCCCTTCCCTTGTCCTCCCGCCACACACACTGGGCAAAACCCCAACCTTGGATCAACCCACCATCCTTTTTTTTTTCCACTCACACTCCAAGGCTGCTGAATAGTACAGGAGAAAATCGCATAAGCAGAAGGCTTGGCATTACTTCTATGGTCTCCAGCCTCAATTTGGGGAAGCAGAAAGACCACAGACTTTGGACACAAATAGATTTGGTTGAATCCTGAATCCTGGCTTTGAATCTTGGCTACATACTAGCTGTGTGACCTTGGGCAAGTTACTTAACTTCTCGGAACCTCAGTTTCCTTCTCTATAAAATGGGGCAAATGGTATTTACTTCACAGAGGGCTCCTGAAGCTGAAATAAGAACGAACCCATGTATAGCACCTAGTCCAGTGCCTGGCACAATGCAGGCACTTGGCAAATGGAAGACTCTTCTTTCCTCCCATTCCCTCAACTAAATCCTAGTCCCCCCAACCGAATCCCCATGGCTGCCTTGCAATCCTGCCCCTTTTTCTTGGAGTGCTCCCTCTTCCATTAGCCTCAGTAGACAGAAGAGTAGGGGGTCAGAGACGTTGAGGGGCACAAGGGACAGAGAAAGGCAATGAGGACAGAGGTTGAAAGGACTGGACGGAAGGCCGAGGGACAAGGGGTGGGCGTGGGGGTTGAGGGGACTGGAGAACAAGAACCCGCGCCCAGTACCAGGCCCGTGGCCCTAGCTCCCATGCTCTCTCGATCACTCACCAGGCCGAGGCTGTGAGCCCTCCAGGTGGTAGGAGAAGCGTAGGGCCCGGTGGTGCTGTGGACTGGGGCCGCAGGGCAAGACCCGGGGGCCTGGCGCACCGCCCAGGTTGGCGTCCGAGGGTCCGACAAACTGGGGATCCAGAGGAACGCCAAGAGCCGAGCCTGAGCCCCTGCGCACCGGCAGTCCGGATTCCGAGGCTCCAGGGTCCGAGTCGGCACAGGCCGGCGGAGAGGCGCTGGGGGGG
>NW_007259493.1:123940-125725 GCF_000164805.1 Carlito syrichta
CGCGGCGGCGGCGGGCGGGAAGAAGCTCTGGGAAGGGGGATGGGGAGGCGGGAGCCGTCGCTGAGGCAGCCGCAGCCGCAGCCACAGCGGCGCTGGGTCCCAGTTACCGGAGCCCCGCCCCCTCGCCGGGGATTTGCGCTTGACCACGCCCCCTCGCTCCGGACCGCCTCATTTCTCGCTGCGACCGCCTTTAAGGCCCTCCTGCCCCTTAAAAATTCCCCCTCAGCCTGCCTTTTCCATTTCTGCCTGGTACCGCACGAGTAAGTCTCCTGGCTCAACCCCCCAAATCTGCCTTTCCATCCCATCTCAGGTCTTCCTCTCTCTGCTCTCCCTTCCCTTTTTTCCCTCAGAAGCCTTTCCACATGTTCCAGAGTTTCCCTAGGGCTTGGCTCATAGAGGACCTGTCTTTGATTTCACTCTGCTCAGACCACGATTATGGTTCTTTACTTTGTCACTCTTACCAATAGCCTCTGTTCCCTGGTTTGTCGCATCCGCCTGGCAACATCCCAACCTTGGATCAGTCCAGCCGTCCGACTTTTCCATGTCTGCGCCCAGGCAACTAAACACTGCTGGAGAAAAGTATTCAACCTCCCAGATTCGTGCCACTATAAACCCATGATTCCCAGCCTCTACCAAGCCCTCACTAGTAGCCCACAACCCTGCTAGTCAGCTTTCTCTCTCATTCTCCACAGCAGCCATTTCAAACTTTCGCCCCTCCCCTCCCCTCAAACCTCCAATTTCTCCATCTGCCCCCTAACCCTCAGCAGATAACCCCACCTACTTCAAAGACTGGCTACCAAAGAAGAAGCTCTTGACTTCTTGCTACCAAACCTAGGAATTTGTCTTTGCTCCTTCCCATCAGCGTCTAAACATATTCGGGCCTCTTCCATCTAAAAACAAATAAACAATTACCAAGAATTCTTCCTCTCCAACCACCTCCCTCTCTTCTCTTTTCCACAAACTTCTCAAGCGTTGCCCACTCTCAACAGTCTTCATTTTCCCACCTCCTACTTATCTTTCAACCCACTCCAATCTGCCTCCACTACTTGCTCTCTCATCAAGGTCCACTATGGCATGTCACTAAATCCAACAGAATCTTTTCAGAGGTTATCCTACTTGGCTTCTTGGTAACATATGACATTGGTGACCACTCTCTCCTTCTTAAACCACTTCCAAGACACCGCATTCTTTTTGTTTTTCTCCTACTTCCTTGATAAATCCCTTTTGCTATCCAGGCTCTATGTCCAGTCCATAATGTGGGTGCGCTTTAAGGCTTTGGCCAGAGCCCCTTTGTCTTCTCTCTTTATGCTCTTTCCATCGATTACCTCATTTGCTTCCATGGCCTCAATTATCATCTCTTTACTGATGACTCCCAAATTGATAGTTCAAGACTAGATATTTCTACTGGTTATTAGCTCTATCTAAATATCCCAGAGAAAACTAAAACCTTAGCTATTTCCTACTCAACGCATCCTCCTCCTAACCTGCTTGTCCTTTTTTTTTTTTGAGTTGGAGTTGCACTCTGTTGCCCAGGCTGGAGTGCAATGGCAGGCTCGCGGCCACTGCAGCCTCGACCTGCTGGGCTCAGGCAAACCTTCCACCTTAGCCTTCCAGGTAGCTGGAATCAAAGGCCCAGCTACTTTTTTGATTTATTGTAGAGACGAGGTCTTGCCATGTTGCCCAGGCTGGTCTCGAACTTGTGGACTCAAGCAATCCTCTCGCCCCTGCCTCCCAAAGTGCTGGGGATTACAGGTGTGTTTGCCCTTTTTTTAAAATCTTACCTTA
>NW_007259493.1:125745-126458 GCF_000164805.1 Carlito syrichta
CCACTCCAGTCTGGGCGACAGAGTGAGACTCCAACTCAAAAAAAAAAAAAAAGAAAAAGGCATTGAAGCAGTGCTTCTAAATGTAGTTTAAACTGAAGAAGGCGCTGAAATCAATTTAAGAATAGAATACGTGGCCGGGCTTGGTAGCTCAACCTGTAATCCCATCACTTTGGGAGGCCGAGGTGAGTGGATTGTCTAAGCCCGCGGGTTTGAGACTAGCCCGGGCAACTTGGCGAGACCTCATCTCTACAATTAAAAAAAAAAAAAATCAGCTGGACATGGTAGCACGCGTCTGTAGTTCTGGCTACTTGGAAGGCTGAGGCGGAAGGATCATCTGAGCCCAGCAGGTCCGACGCTGGGGTGGCTGTGAGCCTGTCACTGCACTCTAGCCTGGGCAGCGGAATGAGACTCCAACTCAAAAAAAAAAAAAAAAGAATAGAAAATGTAAGAGTGTATCATTGGCTCATGCGGGATAGATGTTTCATATTTAGAACCCTTCAATGAGTCCTCAGTTGCTCAGAAGGAAACCTATCTTCCTTAACAGGAAAGGATAAACTAGGCCTTTCATGATCTGTCCCCTGCCAACCTTTCCAGATTCCATGCTAAAATTCTTTTTTTCTTTTTTCTTTTTTAAATTTTTATTTGAGTTGAAGTCTCACTCTGTCGCCTAGACTGGAGTGCAGTGGCACGCTCCCGGCCACCGCAGCCTCGAC
>NW_007259493.1:126478-127684 GCF_000164805.1 Carlito syrichta
AGGCTGCAGTGGCCGTGAGTGTGCCACTGCACTCCAGCCTGGGTGACAGAGTGAGACTTCTACTCAACAACAACAACAAAAAGGTGCTACAGGCTGGGCACAGTGGCTCACACCTGTATTCCAGCACTTTGGGAGGCTGAGTTGGGAGGATCACTTGAACCCAGGAGTTCGAGACCAGCCTGGGCAACATAGTGAGACCTCATATCTACAAAAAAATTAAAATAAATTAGCTGGATGTGGTAGCACACACCTGTAATCCCAGCTACTCGGGAGGCTGAGGTGGAAGGATTGCCTGAGACCAGGAGATTGAAGTTGTGGTGAGCTGTGATCATACCTCTGCACTCCAGCCTGGGTAACAGAATGAGACCCTGACTCAAAAGAAAAGAAAAGGTGCTGGTCTAGGGTAACCCCCTCGGGTCCCCTCCCACTATGGAAGCTTTTCTATCCTCTCAATAAATCTTGCTTTCTGAAAAAGAAAAAAGAAAAAGTGCTGGCCTAAACTAGGGTACTGGCAGCAGTGATGTAGAGACTACTTAAATAGATTTGGAAGATATTCAGGAGGTAAAATTGATGGAACTTGGTGATTGCATGGAGGTGGAAGAAAGAGAAGAACCAGGAGTGTAGCTCAGATTTCTTCTTTGGGGTCAGTCACTAAGGTAAGATTTTAAAAAAAGGACAAACACACCTGTAATCCCAGCACTTTGGGAGGCAGGGGCGAGAGGATTGCCTGAGTCCACAAGTTCGAGACCAGCCTGGGCAACATGGCAAGACCTCGTCTCTACAATAAATCAAAAAAGTACAATAAATCAAAAAAGACTTTGAAGCAGAGTGCAGGTTAGAAATGGTGCTGCATAGCTGAGTGTGGTGGTTCACGCCTATAATCCCAGCATTATTGGGAGGCAGAGGTGAGAGTATTGCCTGAGCTCAAAGGTTCAAGACCAGCTTAGGCAGCTTGGTGAGACCTTGTTTTTACAATAAAATGAAAAAATTAGCCAGGTGAGGTGGCGCGTGCCTGTAGTTCGAGCTACTTGGAAGGCTGAGGCGGAAAGATCACCTGAGCCCAATAGACAGAGGCTGCAGTGGCCATGAGCCTGCCATTGCACTTCAGCCTGGGTGACAGAGACTCTGACTCGGAAAAAAAAAAACCAAAAAACCGGGCTTGGTGGCTCAGCCTGTAATCCCGCGCCTTTGGGAGGCTGAGGTGAG
>NW_007259493.1:127704-128067 GCF_000164805.1 Carlito syrichta
GACTCAGGTGATCCTTCTGCCTCAGCCTTCCAAGTAGCTGGAACTATAGGCACACGCCACTACACCCAGCTAATTTTTTGATTTATTGTAGAGATGCGGTCTCACAACGTTGTCCAGGCTGGTCTCGAGCCCCTGGACTCAGGCAATCCTCTCCCCTCTGCCTCCCAAAGTGCTGGGATTATAGGCGTGAACCACCACACTCAGCTATGCAGCACCATTTCTAACCTGCACTCTGCTTCAAAGTCTTGTTCTTTGGAATCTATTCTTAAACTATAGGCAGTGTCTTATCTCCTGAAGAGGTAAATAAAATTATATGGATTTTATTGTATATGCAATGAAAAGGCATTGAGGCCAGGTGTGGTG
>NW_007259493.1:128525-130134 GCF_000164805.1 Carlito syrichta
GGTCTCGCCAAATTGCCCAGGCGGGTCTTGAACCCGTGGGCTCAGGCAATCCACTCACCTCGGCCTCCCAAAGCTCGGGATTACAGGTTGAGCCACCGAGCCTGGCCCCATGCTGAAATTCTTATACTGTTCCTTAGTCCTTTTAGCCACCAAGTTTTTGCATATGCTGTTGTCTCTGTGTAAAACTCTCCCTACATTTTCTCCAGTTCCTCTTCATTTGTTCTTCAGATCTCAGTTAATTCAATGAATATATTTTTTTTTTTAGCCAGGGTCTCACTCTGTCACCCAGGCTGGAGTGCAGTGGTATGATCATGGCCTTGAACTCCTGGCTCAAGCAGTCTTCCTGCCTTAGCCTCCCAAGTAGCTGGAACTCCAGGTGTGCACTACCACACCTGACTAATTTTCTGATTTTTGTAGAGATGATGTCTCGCTATATTGCCTAGGCTGGTCTCGAACTCCTGGGCTCAAGCGATCTTCCTGCCTTGGCCTCCTAAAATGCTGGGATGTGAGCCATTGCATCCAGCCAATGCATGTCTTTTTTTTTTTTTTGAGTTGGAGTCTCACTCTGTCACCCAGACTGGAGTGCAGTGGCTGCTCCCGGCCACCGCAGCCTCTACCTGCTGGGCTCTGGTGATCCTTCCGCCTCAGCCTTCCAAGTAGCCGGAATTACAGGCATGCGCTACCACGCCCTGCTGATTTTTTTATTTATTGTAGAGATGGGGTCTCGCTGCCCAGGCGGGTCTCGAACCCGCGGGCTCAGGCAATCCACTCACCTCAGCCTCCCAAAGGCACAGGCTGAGCCACCGAGTGCGGCTGCAATGCATGTCTTTTGAGCACACACCATGGTCCAGGCACCATGTGAAGCACTAGTGATAGCAGTACTGAATAAGACAGACAAACAATACAGTGGTGAGCAAACTGCCCTCAAAGTTTAGTCTGGGACTGGAGAGGATAAACACAATTACAAATTGTGACAAGGCTATAAAGGGACAGCAGGGTGAAAGGAAAGAGACTAATGGGATGAGGGGCATTTAGCCTGAGGGGTCAGGCAAGGCCTGATTTTTTTTTGAGCTGGAGTGTCACTCTGTCGCCCAGGCTGGAGTGCAGTGGCATGCTCACAGCCATGACAGCCTCAACCTGCTGGGCTCAGGTGATCCTTCTACCTCAGCCTTCCAAGTAGCTGGCACTACAGGCGCATGCTATCACGCCCAGCTAATTTTTTTGGTTTATTGTAGAGATGAGGTCTTGCCAAGTTCCCCGGGCTGATCTCGAACCCCTGAGCTCAGGCAATCCTCTAGTCTCAGCTTCCCAAAGTGCTGGGATTACAGGCATGAGCCACCATGCCCAGCCTAAAGTCTGATATTTAGAAGTGGGAAGGCCCTTGGGAGAAAGGGAAATGGTATATTTGGGAGCTATAGGAAGGCTAGCGTGGCTGAAACATAATGTGCCAAGGGGAGGAGGGGTGGGATGTTAGGTAGAAAAGGTAGGCAGGAGCCAGATTATGTAGAACTTTTTAGGCCGCAGTAAGAATTAATTTTATGAGCCGAACTCGGTGGCTCAGCCTGTAATCCCGCGCCTTTGGGAGGCTGAGGCGAGTGGATTGTCTGAG
>NW_007259493.1:130269-141428 GCF_000164805.1 Carlito syrichta
CAAAAAAAAAAAAAAAAAAGATGACTCCCAGTGATCTGGTGATGTTAGGGTCAGTCACTTGTTGAGATGAGGAAGACAAAGAGGAACAGGTTTTCAGGGAAAAAATCAAGAGGTCAGTTTTGGATATGTTAAGCTGGACATGCCCTGGACATTCCAAGTAGAGAAGTCAAGGAAATAGTGGTTTATATATCTCAGGGGAGAAATTTGTTTCATCTGTTTCAGATACAAACGAGAAGCATCAGCATAGAGATGGCATTAAAACTTACAAGAGTAGAAAAAAAAGTCAGCCTGAAACAGCAAAGATTGAGAAAGGAAGAGGAACTCTGATGAACTACAGTTTTACAGGTTGGGTGAAGGAGCAGGAGTTAGCAGAGACTGAGAAAAAGGTAAAGAGGTAGGGACACAACCAGGAGTTTGCTAGGGATGTCTCAAGAGTGCTGAGAAGTCAAGTACGATGGCTATTGGAAAAGGTCTACTGGATACAGCAACATGAGTATCATCAGTGACCTTGATAGGAGTGACTTTGGAGGAGTGGTAGGGGTGAACATCTGAATGGATAAAGAGTGAATTTTGGTGGGAGTGTAAATTGATACAACCACTCTAGAAAAATTTGGGCATTTTCTAGTAAAGCTGAATGATGCACATACTCTATGATCCAGCAATTATAGGTATATATCTCAGAGCAGTAGTTCTCACAGTGTGGTCTGGGGATCCTGCAGGAGTGAGGAGTGTGGGGGAGGGGGATAGTGGGGAAGCCAAAGCCATAATACTAGTAATATGTTATTTGCTTTTTTTTTTTTAAACTCTCATTCTCTCAAGAATGTAGAATGGAGTTTTCCAGAGGCTACATGACATGTGATATCATAACAGACTGAATGCAGAAGCAGATAGGAGAATCCAGCTGTCTTCTATTAAGCCATACAGTAAAGAGATTTACAAAAAATGTAGAACGATGCCACTCTTCTCACTAAATCCTTTTTTGTTTTGGAAAACAGTCATTTTTCATAAAATATTATTTTAAAATTAATACACTTAAATATTTTCAGTTTTAACTTCTAATGGAGCAAATATCAATTGATATAACCCACATAAACCAAGGCTCTTTAGAGTCTGCAATGCTTTTTTAAGAATGTAAAGTGAGCTGGGCTTGGTGGCTCAGCCTGTAATCCCACGCCTTTGGGAGGCTGAGGTGAGTGGATTGCCTGAGCCTGCGGGTTCGAGACCTGCCTGGGCAACTTGGCGAGACCTCATCTCTACAATAAATCAAAAATCAGCTGGGCGTGGTAGCGCGTGCCTGTAGTTCCATCTACTTGGAAGGCTGAGGCGGAAGGAACGCCAGAGCTTGTCAGGTCGAGGCTGCACTCCAGTCTGGGTGACAGAGTGAGACTCCATCTCAAAAAAAAAAAAAGAATGTAAAGCGGTCTAGAGAACAAAAAGTTTGAGACCTGCTCCCCAGAGCAACCCTTGTACATATGTACTGGGAGTCAAGTACAAGAATGTTCATATAGCCGGGCTTGGTGGCTCAGCCTATAATCCCGCGCTTTGGGAAGCTGAGGTGAGTGGATTGTCTGAGCCCGCAGGTTCGAGACCCGCCTGGGCAACTTGGCGAGACCTTATCTCTACAATAAATCAAAAAATTAGCCGGTTGTGGTAGTGCGCGCCTGTAATTCCAGCTACTCGGAAGGCTGAGATGGAAGGATTGCCGGAGCTCAGCAGGTCGAGGCTGCGGTGGCCTGGAGCGGCCACTGCACTCCAGTCTGGGCGACAGAGTAAGACTCTGTCAAAAAAAAAAAAAAAAATGAATGTTCACAAAAGGCTGTTTGTAATAGCAAGACACTGGAAAGAGTATGAGATGCATACATATTTACACAATGGAATATTATAAGGAAATAAAAAAATGAATGAACTGTAGCTACATGTATCAACATGGATGACACTCAGGAAACCCAATACTGATTGAAAAAAGTCATGGAAGAATATGTTTATATAAAGCTGAAAAACAGCCGGGCTCGGTGGCTCAGCCTGTAATCCCGCACCTTTGGGAGGCTGAGGTGAGCGGATTGCCTGAGCCCGTGGGTTTGAGACCCGCCTGGGCAACTTGGCGAGATCTCGTCTCTACAATAAATCAAAAATTAGCTGGGCGTGGTAAAGCGCCTGTAGTTCCAGCTACTTGGAAGGCTGAGGCAGAAGGATCGCCGGAGCCCAACAAGTCGAGGCTGCACTCCAGTCTGGGCGACAGAGTGACTCCAACTCAAAAAAAAAAAAAAAAAGCTGAAAAACTTGCAAAATCAAACAGTAAGTGGATGTAGTCATGTTATAAAACCATACAGAAAAGCAAGTAATGAAAAATGAAAAATTCAGGACAGCAGTTACCTCTCACAGAGGGGAAGGGGATGTGATTGGGGAGAGTGACACAGTTTTATCATTAGTAAATGATCTCTTATTGAAGATGGGTGATAGTATACACAGGTATTTGTTCATTTATTCATACTGTACAGATATGTATATTTTAACATTTATAACGCACATCATGAAAAACAAATACATTAATTAATTTTTTTAAAAACAAGGAGTAATTGGCTAGAGTGCTGGAAGGAGTGTAGATTGTTACAGGATGCTCACTGAGGTCAGAGGGAACAGAACATCTCTTCCCACCTTACTGAAGTGGAGCTGGGTGTGAAAAACTTGGCTGTGAAGGGAAACAGAGCCAAGAGAGATAGTGTGATCATAGGAGGAGGATCAAAGAATGACTTTTTTAAAGATGGGAGATGCTGGACTACATTTGCTGCCGGGAAAGATCCAGTAGAGAGGGATCGAGAGGGAATAGCACAAGGGAAAGGAGAGGTTGGGGTTGGGATCTGAGGCACTGGTCCTCATAGGGGAGGAGTGCTCAACTACCCTGTCCTCTGAAATAGGAAGGAATGAGAAGAGGATGAATGCAGACACAGGTAGGTTTAGAGATTCAGTGGTGGGAAGATGAAGGCCTCGTAATAATTCTTGATGTCCAGCGGCTTCTGTTTTGACACTGAAGCATGAGGCAAGGCCATTATCTACAGAGAGAACAGAAATATTAGTCAGTCTTTCTTAATAGCATGGTCGGTACATTTTTTTTTAGTTGGAGTCTCACTCTGTTGCCCAGGCTGCAGTGCATGGCATGCTCACGGCCACCACAGCCTTGACCTGCTGGGCTCAGGCGATCCCACCTGTCAGCCTTCCAAGTAGCTGGAACTACAGGCATGTGCCACCACACCCGGCTATTTTTTGATTTACTGTAGAGATGAGGTCTCATCAAGTTGCCCAGACTGGTCTTGAACCTGTGGGCTCAGGCAATCCTCTCACCTAAGACTCCCAAAATGCTGGGATTATAGGCGTGTTCCGTCGTACCTGCCCCCCCCCCTTTATTTTTACTATTGATAGTTTAGCAAGGTTTTAGCTTCACAATAGCTATATTAGGACTGCTGTCAAATTTGGGAACACTTCTATCTAGTTTCTTTCATATATGAGGTGTAAGATTTCAGAGTATATCAATTTTTTTGTAGAATGACAAGTCTTCAGTGCTCTTTTTCAGTGTTCATTTCCAGGGCCTTGGAAGGGGCCTATGCAAAGGAGGGGACTTGAAGCTTCCGTTCACTGACTTTTCTGTAAATTTGCCTCTACTTGGTTTGAACTACCTCCTCCTCCAGAAATCTTTATCTGATTTTCCCAGGCTGAATGCCTCCCACAGGGCATTAGTTCTGCTACTCATAGGACTTTCCCCAGTCTCTCTGAGCTACCTAGGTCTGCCTCCTCTACTATATGGAGGGAGCTCCAAAGGATAAGGAATCAGGACATACCCCAGAGATTCTGCAGTCTTCCATTAGTCTTTCAGCAAGCCTTCATTGAAACAGCATGGCATGGTGGTCAAACATGTAGGCCTTGGAGGCAGGCACACTGCAATTTGGCTTTTTGGATCTCAGGTGCATGGAACAGAAGACATCCTAATCCTTGGTTCATGACATACTTTCACCACTGGTCCAGGCTTGAGCTCCACTCCTAGTTCATCTGTGTGACCTTGGGCAAGTTACTCATAGCTCAGTTTGTCTCCCCATCTGTAAGCTGTGGATGATAATAATACCTATTACATCTGAGTTGTAAGGACTAAATGACAGAATCCACGCAAATGCATGCATAGTCCCTGGTACCTAATGTTTAATAAATGGGAGCCCTCCATGTGACTGGTACTTAGTATACAGTAATGAATAACAAAGGCCTGGGCTCTGCCTTCCCATACAGCCCAGTGTAGAACCCGATATATCCAAGAGACTTGTAAATGGTTACTGGATCAAAATCTTTTGTCTCAATTTATCTTTCTTGTTTTTGTCTTTCTTCCCCCAAGTTGGCCACACTGTCACCACCTCTTCAACATCTCCCATCTCTGTCTCTATTTTGTTTTCTCTTGTCTTTCTGTTTACATCTGTCTGGCTGTTTCTTTTTCCTGTCTCTCCTGTTCTCCTTCTCAAACTCTCTCCCCTTCTTGTTCTTGCTCTTACTCTACAAGTTATGTTGGGGGCTGCCTTGTCTCCATCCTGTCCCTGTCTGACTCATGATCCTCATCTTGGTTTGTGTCTCTTCTCTGTTCTTTACGTATGACCATATGGCTCCCCCTCATCTGTTTCTGAATTTGTGTTCCAGAATTTTTCTTTTCTCTTTCAATTTCTCTTGGCCTCTTTTCTGTCCTGTCCCTGTCACTCTGTCCTTATTTATCTCTGGTTGTCTCTCAGTTCTCATCTTTCTTTCTTTTTTTTTTTTTTTTGAGTTGGAGTCTCACTCTGTCACCCAGACTGGAGTGCAATGGCCGCTCCTGGCCACCACAGCCTCGACCTGCTGGGCTCCGGCTATCCTTCTGCCCAGCCTTCCAAGTAGCTGGAACTATAGGCACGTGCTACCACACCCGGCTAATTTTTTTTTTATTTATTGTAGAAATGAGGTCTCACCAAGTTGCCCAGGTGGGTCTCGAACCCATGGGATCAGGCAATCCACTCACCTCAGCCTCCCAAGGCACGGGATTACAGGCTGAGCCACCGAGCCCGGCTAGTTATCATCCTTCTGTCTGTGTTACTACATTCATCTGATTTCGTTCCCTTCTCCACCCCAGTATGTTTTCATCTTTCTGTTTCAATGTCATCATTTTGTTCCCTAACATTGACATTCTCTGTCTGTTTTATACACACCTCTTTGCTGGTCTTCTTGCCCCTTCTCCCTGTCTGATTGTTTCCTCATCCCTGTTTCTCATTTTCTTTGTCCCCATCTCTTTGTTGGGTCATTCCCATGTACCTGTCTTTTGTCCCCATCTCCATGTCCCTCTGTCTCTATCTCTCTGTCAATGAAAGAGTAGTTAAGAATATGGCCTCTGGTGCTAGACTGTTTGGATTCCAAATAGCTGTGCTATTCACTTGCTATGCCTCAGTATCCTAATTTGTAAAATAGGGCCGATAATACTACCTGTGCTTCACAGTGTTGTATTAAATGAGTTAATACATGTACAGATTTTAGAACAATGCTTCAGATAGAACAAATGCTGGAAAATGTAGGCTTTGGATCATTGACTTGCTAGACTCTGGTGTGGCCATGTGCTCTTTGAACTACGGCTATTGCCTATGCTTCTTGGGTTTAGCCCCCTCCCCAACCTTGGGGAGGTGAATCCTCTCTCTTCCTTCTCTTTCTCTAATTTACTTTTATTAATTTTATTTATTTTTTGAGTTGGAGTTTCACTCTGGCACCCAGATTGGAGGGCAGTGGCCCTCCAGGCCACCGCAGCCTCGACCTGCTGGGCTCCGGCGATCCTTCCGCCTCAGCCTTCCAAGTAGCTGGAAGTATAGGTGCACACTACCACGCTTGGCTGATTTTTGGTTTATTGTAGAGATGAGGTTTTGCCAAGTTGCCCAGGCGGGTCTCGAACCTGCAGGATCAGGCAATCCACTCACCTCAGCCTCCCAAGGTGCGGGATTACAGGCTGAGCCACTGAGCCCGGCTCTAATTTACTTTTTTTTTTTTTTTTTTTTTGAGTTGGAGTCTCACTCTGTCGCCCAGACTGGAGTGCAGTGACTGCTCCCGGCCACCGCAGCCTCGACCTGCTGGGCTTTGGTGATCCTTCCTCTCAGCCTTCCAAGTAGCAGGAACTACAGGCGCGTGCTACCAGGCGCGTGCTACCACGCCCGGCTCATTTTTTGATTTATTGTAGAGATGAAGTCTCACCAAGTTGTCCAGGTGGTTCTTGAACCCGCAGGTTCAGGCAATTCACATACCTCAGCCTCCCAAGGCACGGGATTACAGGCTGAGTCACTGAGCCCGGCTTCTAATTTATTTTTAAATAAACTTTTCTTTCTTAAAAAAAAAGAAAAATCGTGGTGTGTGCAGTGGACTCCATTGCTCGCCATGTCTTCTCACAAGACTTTCAGGATCAAGCAATTCCTGGCCAAGAAACAGAAGCAAAATCGTCCCATTCCCCGGTGGATTTGGATGAAAACTGGTAATAAAATCTGGTACAACTCCAAGAGAAGACATTGGAGAAGAACCAAGCTGGGGGTATAAGGAATTGCACATGAGGTGGCACACATGTTTATGTTGAATCATGGTCACCGTCATCTTGCTATTATCAAGCTGAAGATCTCCACAGTCAAGAAGTCAGACATGTTTAATTGGGATGAGATTTTTTTGTTTATGTGCTCTGCACTAGTGGGCTGGCTCAGTAATAAATATGAAACCGTTTGTCTGAAAAAAAAAAGAAAAGAAAATGTAGGCTTTGACATCATCAGCATTTTCCTCCTCATTGTCATCAATACCTCTGTTTCCATCTTTATGTAACTAATCCCAGACATTCCCTCTCCTTCTGTCTGTTATTCTCTGTCTCTCTCTCTGCCCTCATTTTTTGGTTAATAATTAGTTTAATTAAAAAAACATTTTAATTGATGAATAGATGCACATATTTTTTGGGGTACATGTGAAAATTTATATTCATATAATTTGAAAAGATCAAATCAGTGTAATTGGGATATTCATTATCTTAAATATTTGTCTTTTCTTTATGCTAGAAAAGTTGAATTACTCTCTTCTAGCTATTTTGAAATGTACAGTAGATTATTCTAAACTACAGTCACTTTACCAATCTATCAAACACTAGGTATTATTTTTTCTATAAAACTATATATTTGTGCCCACTAATCTCTGCCCTCATTTATTTATTTATTTTTATTTTTAGAGACGAGGTCTCGCCAAGTTGCCTGGGCTGGTTGTGAACCCGGGGGCACAGGCAACCCACTTGCCCTGGCCTCCCAAAGTGCTGGGATTACAGGCTGAGCCACCGAGCCTGGCCTCTCTGCTCTCATTTAAAAAAAATTTACTTTTTGTAGGAACAAGGTCTCACTATGTTTCCCAGACTGGTCTCAAACTCCTGTGCTCAAGCAATCCTTGGCAAACCTTGGCCTCCTAAAGTGCTGGAATTACAGGCCTGGGCTACCGTGCTTGGCCTCTGCTTTCACTTTTTTTTTTTTTGAGTTGTTGTCTCACTCTGTCACCCAGGCTGGAGTGTACTTTCATGGCCACCACAGCCTCGACCTGCTGGGTTCAGATGATCCAGGTGATCCTTCTGCCTCAGTCTTCCAGGTAGCTGGAACTACAGGTGCGCACCACCAAGCCCGGCTAATTTAAAAAAAAAAATTGTAGAGACAAGGTCTCACCAAATTTCCCAGGCTGGTCTCAAACCCCTGGGCTCAGGCAGTCCTCTCGCCTTGGCCTCCCAAAGTGCTGGGATTACAGGTGTGAGCCACTGCATCTGGCTGTGCTCTCATTTTTAATGTACCTGCTTCTCTGACCCCAATCTCTCCATTTCTGTCCCTATCTCTCTATATCTCACCCTACATTCTTGCCTCATTTCAGCCAGTCCCTCTTTTATCTACCCTGCTCACTTCACCTCTCTGTATTTCTGTCCCTGTTTTCTTATGTCCATTTTTTACTGTGTGATCCCACCTTTCAAGCCTTGTCTCTTGGTCTCTCTGTCTCTTTGTCTTTATATCTCTGTCCCCGTATCTATCTTTATTTATCTATTTACTTAAAACAAATCTTATGTTCTTTCTTTGCTCTCATCTCCCCATGTCTTCCTCTGGCAGCTCTGGACAATTTAGATTGGAATTGGCCTAGCAGATAATGTGAAGCTATAAAAGGGTTCAGGAGGAAGAAGTAGGCCTGGCAAGAGGAGAGTGGCAGGGTGTGGAATTTCATGGCTCTGCCAAATCCTCCTGAAAGATGTGGCCTCTGAGGTCAAGGTTAGCATAAACCCCCTCAACCCAGCCTCTTGAAGAAAGACAAAGAATGCTGCATTTATTGGGAGGACCAGGAAGGGGTACTTTTCTGAGTGAAATTCCATCCGGAAGCTGGAATCCAGAGCATTTCCTGTTGTAATGTTCCTTCCAGACTTGGAGAGTCTGAACTTGCCACGTAGCATATACACTCCATGCATATGCTTCTACAGCGAAACACAGAGATGGATATAGAATTGCCCACCCTTAGAGGCCCAGACACGTGAAACGACATAGAGATACAATAGAATCAGACTCTCACAGATGCAGATATTCAGAAACGTGAAAAAGCACACAGAATGAATCACCTATGTGGTTCATTCATAGTAGGGACATTGAGAGGCCCATGGAATTACCCCCTCTCAACTCAGGGACTTACATGAGCAGATACAGAAGAATAGCTACACAGAGAATCATCTAGTCAATTTCCTTTTGAAAACTTTTCTTTAAGTCATATTTTCACATAAACAGAAATATAGTAGAACATCACATATAAACATACACATTAGAAGTGTGTGCAATCATATACAATCATAAATATCTAAAGCTCCATATAAAATCACACACAGTCACTGCTTTGTTGGAAGTGCAAAGACTTTACAAGTCCCTCTGGCCTCTAAATGACAAATATGTAGCTTCTTCTCTGGTGTCCCCTTCTTTGTGAAGGCACAGCCAGGCACTCAAGTCATAAGCCTAACCATTAGGAACCAGACTGAAACAATCTGAAATTTTTTTTTTTGAGTTGGAGTCTCACTCTGTTGACCAGACTGGAGTGCAGTGGCCGCTCCCGGGCACTGCAGCCTCGACCTGCTGAGCTCCGGCGATCCTTCCGCCTCAGCCTTCCGAGTAGCCAGAATTATGCGCGCGCGCTACCATGCCCAGCTAATTTTTTTTTGATTTATTGTAGAGATGAGGTCTCACGCCCAGGCGGGTCTCGAACCCGCGGGCTCAGGCAATCCACTCACCTCAGCCTCCCAAAGGTGCGGGATTACAGGCTGAGCCACCGAGCCCGGCTAACAATCTGAAATTTTGTATGAGATTTTTTTGTCCAAGCGAAAAACTGTATAAAATGACAAAAAAATGGTTAAGTAGACCACTAAGTATTAATGAAATTAAAATGGTAGTTAAGGACCTCCCTTACCCCCAAATTCAGGTACAGATGGTTTTATAGGTGTGTTGTACTAGACTCTCAAGGACAGTTAATTCTCATAAAAATTATTCCAGCCAGGTGCGGTGGCTCATGCCTGTAATCCCAGGACTTTGGGAGGTGAAGGTGAGAGGACTGCCTGAGTCCAGGGATTTGAGACCAGCCTGGGCAACTTGGTGAGACCTTGTTTCTGTAATAAATAAAAAAATTAGCTGGGCACGGTGGTGCACGCCTGTGGTTCCAGCTATTCGGAAGGCTGAGGTGGAGGGAGCACCTGAGCCCAGCAGGTTGAGGCTGGCTGCAGTGGCCTTGAGCGTGCCACTGCACTACAGCCTGGGCGACAGAGCAAGCCTCTGGCTCAAAAAAAAAAAAATTGCAGAAAACAGGCTGGATGCCGTGGCTTGTGCCTGTAATCCCAGCACTTTGGGAGGCCGAGGTGGAAAGATCACTTAAGCCTAGGAGTTCAAGACCAGCTTAGGTAATATAGTGAGACCTCATCTTGACAATAAATAAAAAAATTAGCCAGGTGTGATAGTGCGTGCCTGTAGTTTCAGCTACTTGGAAGGCTGAGGCAGAAGGATCGCCTGAGCCCAGCAGGTTGAGGCTGTGGTAGCAATGAACGTGCCACCACACTCCAGCCTGGGTGACAGAGTGAGACTCAGATGCAAAATAAAAATAAAAATACAAATAAAGCAACAAGAAAGGGGCCCTGGTGCAGTGGCTTACCCAGAACTTTGGGAGGACAAGGCGGGAGGATAGCTTGAACTCAGGAGTTCAAGACCAGCCTGGGCAACATAGCAAGGCATCTCTTAAAACAACAACAACAACAAGAAAGAGCAAAGGTATACCATTCAAATGCAAATAAAGAAAGTAAGAATTACAATCTTAATTTCAGACAAGTTAGGAACACAGAAAAAAAAGCATTAATTGACTGTCAAGGTCATGAAAAACAAGGAAAGACTGGGGAACTGTCACAGATCAGAGGTGACATGATGACTAAACGCAATGTTACATCCTTAAGTGACACTTAAGGATAGAAAAAGGATATTATTATCATTATTATTTTTTGAGTCAGGGTCTCACTCTATTACCTAGGTTGGAGTGCAGTGGTGTGATCATGGCTCACCACAGCCTCGACCTCCTGGGCTCAGGCAATCCTTCTGCCTCAGCCTTCCAAGTAGCTGGAACTACAGGCGTGTGCTACCACGCCCGGCTCATTTTTGATTTATTGTAGAGAGGAGTTCTCACCAGGTTGCCCAGGCGGGTCTCGAACCCACAGGCTCAGGCAATCCACTCACCTCAGCCTCCCAAAGCGCTGGGATTACAGGTTGAGCCACCGAGCCCGGCTGGAAATCATTTTAAAGATCTGAAAGAAATGGATAATGTCCTAGCAAAATAATTTACCAAAAGTGACCTGAAAAGAGAAAAATCCACATAGATAAATTTTCATGAGCCGGGCTCGGTGGCTCAGTCTGTAATTCCGCACCTTGGGAGGCTGAGGTCAGTGGATTGCCTGAGCCCGCAGGTTCGAGACCCGCCTGGGCAACTTGGCAAGACCTTATCTCTACAATAAATCAAAAAATTAGCCAGGTGTGGTAGCGCGTGCCTGCAGTTCCAGCTATTTGGAAGGCTGAGGCAGAAGGATCGCCAGAGCCCAGCAGGTCGAGGCTGCGGTGGCC
>NW_007259493.1:141448-177786 GCF_000164805.1 Carlito syrichta
TTGATGAAGATAGTTGTGGAAAATATTATTGGAGGAAAAGGGCATAGTCTAACGGTGATAAACTGGTGGGGAATTTAGCAAGATCTGTTCAGATTCTTCTCCGTGTCCCTCTGTCTTCAAAGATAAGGAGATTCCTGTGTTAGAGGTATAGGCAGGGCCCATCTCACAGAGAGTGCTCAGGCCGGGAGCAGGGGATGCACTCCAGTCTGGGCGACAGAGTGAGACTCCAACCCAAAAAAAAAAAATCTTCTTACGAAGTGAATAAAACACTGATATCAAGATGTGACAAAGATTTCACAAGAAAAAGAAAACATACAGACTAATCTTCACTTACAAATATTGATGCAACATCCTAAATAAAATATCAGCAAACAGAATCCATGACTGTATGCTATTTATTCAAGAAATGCAAAAATTATTTAATGTTAGGAAATCCACTAATACAATTTAACTTATTATTAAATCTAAGTAGAAAAATCAAATAATCAGATCCAAAGATGCCAAAGAATTGTTACAAAATTCAGTATCCATTCTTTCTCCCTTCCTCCTCACTCCTTCTCCCCTATTTACTGATCTATTTAGAGTTGGAGTCTCATTCTGTTACCAGACTGGAGTGCAGTAGCATGATCATGGCTCACTGCAGCCTCAACCTCCTGGGCTCAGGTTATCTTTCTGCCTCAGCCTCTCAAGTAGCTGGAACTACAAGGCCTACACCACCACACCCAGCTAATTTTTTGATTTTTCATAGAAATGAGGTCTCACTAAGTTGCCTAGGCTGGTCTCAAACTACCAGGCTCAAGTGATCCTGCCTTGGTCTCCCAAAGTGCTGGGATTACAGGCATACAAATTAGCATAGAGAAGAATATAACACACACCCCTGTACCTACTACCTACCATAGAAAGTAAAATATTAGACAAGCGGGGTGTGGTGGTGCATGCCTGTAGTTCCAGCTACTTGGAAGGCTGAGGTGGAAGGATCGCCTGAACTCAGTAGGTCGAGGCTGTGGTGGTCGTGAGCATGCCACAGCACTCCAGCCTAGGCAGCACAGACTCCAACTCAAAAAATAAAAGATAAAAAAAAGAAAATATTAGACAAACAGTTGAAGTCCCTTGTATATTTCTCCTTCATTCTGTTCTTTTGTTTTTTCTCTAAAGGTAATCACCACTCTATATTTCTCTTTTAGAAAATTTGTTTATGTAATCCATAAACAACATCATACATGGTCTCATACTTCACGTATACTTCTGCAGGGAGAAAGCACCGATACACAAAATAATCTGTGCCGGCTCGGTGGCTCAGCCAGTAATCCTGTGCTTTGGGAGGCCGAGGTGAGTGAATTGCCTGAGCCCACGGGTTTGAGACCCGCCTGGGCAACTTGGTGAGACCTCATCTCTACAATAAATAATAATAAAATAAATAATTAGCCGGGCGTGGTAGCGCACGCCTGTAGTTCCAGCTGCTTGGAAGGTTGAGGCTGAAGGATTGCCGGAGCCCAGCAGGTTGAGGCTGCGGTGGCCAGGAGCGTGCCACTGCACTACAGCCTTGGCCACAGAGTGAGACTCCAACTCAAAAAAAAAAAAAAAAAAAAAGAAAAACCTTAAAAACCCCAAAACAATCTGTAGTTTACCTCAGCACTATGTTTTTGAAATTTATGCAAGCTGATGCATGCACTGATTCATTCTTTTTCACTGCTGTATAGCATTCTTTTTTTTTTTTTTTTAAATAAGCTTCTACAATTAGTGATGTTGTATGGTGATACCATAATTTATTTATGCATTCACCTGTTGGTAGACTTTAGGTAGTTATTTTCTCTATCACAAACAGTTCTGCAATGAACATTCTTCTACTTCTACATATCTCCTTGAGCAAATTTATAAGAATTTATTTAGGACAAAGTCTAGGGATGATCTGTATTTCCTTTCTCTCTCACTAGAAATTCACTATTCACTATTCTGGATACTTTCTAATTGTTTTCCAAGGTAGTAATACCAATTTTCACCTTTTTTTTTTTTTTTTGAGTTGGAGTCTCACTCTGTCGTCCAGACTGGAGTGCAGCGGCCGCTCCCGGCCACCGCAGCCTCCACCTGCTGGGCTCCGGCGATCCTTCTGCTTCAGCCTTCCAAGTAGCCAGAATTACAGGCGCGTGCTACCACGCCCGGCTGATTTTTTCATTTATTGTGGAGATGAGGCCTCGCTGCCCAGGCGGGTCTCAAACCCGCGGGCTCAGGCAATCCACTCACGAAGCCTCCCAAAGGTACAGACCAATTTTCACTTCTATCAAAGATTTTTTTTTTTTCTGAGTTGGAGTCTCACACTGTCACCCAGACTGGAGTGCAGTGGCACACTCAAGGCAACTAAAAAAAAAAAGTAAATTTAGGGGAAAGGTAAAAGTGGCCACGGTTGGTTTGAGGTCTAGAGGAATGTAGTGTTTCTCAGATGAGAGGTTAGAATCCTTCCAAGGATGTAGGGGTAGTACCTCCTGTGTACCTATGGTGTAGGGGGTCAGAGGGAGTCACTTTCAGCTCGTGAGTGCTTGAGGTGTTCGAATACACCCTCATTGTTGAGTCCCACCTATTCGCTGCCCCACACCAGGGCTTAGGGCTTGAGGAAGAGCTGGAATTAAACCATCAAGAAGACGACATTTTCAGACTATTATTTACTGGTTTTAAGAGACTTCACTCCTCAGTCAGGCCAGAAGCTCCTTGAGATGATTTCTTTTTTTTTTTTTTTGAGTTAGAATCTCACTGTCGCCCAGGCTGGAGTGCAGTGACACACTCATGGCCAACTCAGGGTCGACCTGCTGGGCTCTGACGATCCTTCCGCCTCAGCCTTCCAAGTAGCCGGAACTACAGGCGCGCGCTACCACGCCCGGCTAATTTTCGAGTTATTGGAGAGACGAGGGCTTGCCAAGTTGCCCGGGCTGAACCCGCGGGCTCAGGCAATCCACTCGCCTTGGCCTCCCAAAACGCTGGGGTTACAGGCTGAGCGACCGAGCCCGGCCTCCTCGAGATGATTTCTAAAGATATCCTTACCCGGCCCCACTGTAGAGATATAAACTCATTCTCTTATGCAGACGCTGCTCAGGGACTGAGGGAAGGAGGGAGGAGAAGGGGAAAAAGGGTAAACGGTTGGGAGAGGCTTCCAGTTGTTTGGGCTGCTGTTACTGCTCCATCTTTGGTTTCTGCTCAGGTTGGGTCTGGCCATGGATCTGAGCTTCTACACAAAGTGCTGGGAATGTTCAGGGCCAGTTTGGGGTCCTACGAGCCTGAAAGGTTGTTGAGTACAGGTAACCAATTTACTTCAGGTGGAGACATAAAAATACTCGGCCAGACATGTGACTCAGGCGGCCATTTTCTCACACCCCGCGGTCGCCATCTTCCAGGCAGACAAAGACACCAACCCCTACACTTATCTGATGCGGGCATGGTGATTTCCTGGTCACTCAAATTTGGAAACGCGCATATTTAATCCCAGGCAGAGGGCCGTAGACAAGGTTTTGGTTTACAAGTAGGTTATTTGACCACACCAGTCCACGCGCCGCTTCCCCCGCCCCTCCCCTATTTCCTTACCTACCGGGCAGCCAAGAGGCGGGGCCTGCGTGTTCGGGAGAAAGGGACGGACAGGCACGAGCCGTCAATCCGAACTCCCGCCCCTGAGGGGGAGGTACAGTGGGTGGAGCCTCGCGCCGCTCCGCAGGGATCCGGAAGTCGGAGCCTCGCAGCGTGAGCGCATCTCCTGGGCCGACAGTGTTGTCGAGTTTCCTTCTCCCCTCAGATTCCTGCTGGAAGTGTAGGTAAGAGACTACTCTCCTCTTTCCTCAAGGCGAGCGCATACCCAGCAGGCCGGGCGGTTAGGATCCTCTACTGGAGGTGAAATCAGATGCCCGCCAGCCTGGAATAGAGGGTAGACAGCCGGCTCCCTGTAGAAGGGCCCGGAAGAGGGGCAGGGATCGCTCCTCACGTGGTGAGGCGCCGGACTGCATTCTCACAGGGTTGAGGGAACGTCCTCGCCCCTCCTAGAAACGTGTAGACCCTGGGCACACTATGTAGAGAGGCACAAATCTCACTTGTGTGGAGAAGCGTGATCGCCCTCCGCCTCTCAAAGAGTGAGGCTTCATTCCGCATTCCCCTGGTTTAGACAGGCACTGACCCGGTCGATGGCGACATCGACCCCATCCGTTTAGTGACGTATCCCGCTCCAGTCAGCCTGAGCGATGCAAGACTTTTTCTGGCTTAAGACACCTCTTCGGCTTGGCTTTAGACATCCGCCTCAAGGCACGTCCTCCCTCAAGACAGAAGCTTTGATGTTATATATAGGGGTTCCTCTCCTTCATGTAGAGACCTAGAGCCCTCCCTACCTCTCCCCGACTCCTGCCGAGTAACTAATTGACGGAAGCCCCTCCCCTACTCCTGCAGAGGCCGTAGATCGCCCCTCCCCATGGTGGTTGGAGGCACAGGCTTCAGCCTATCTACAACCAAACCGATTTCCCCCTCCTAGACGAGAGTGAGTCCCCTTTGTGGAATATTGGACCCAGTCCCAACCTCCTTAATGAGTCTCTTTTACCAAATTTGCAAAGGACTGACTCCCAAAGTGCCTCACAGTAAACAGGAACAGATCTTAATCCACGAAGAGACAGTCAGATCTGTCCTCTGAGGGGCCACCAGGTTAGGAGGGCTCAGATTTGTTCTCTTTCTGAGGTGGACACAGAACAAATTAGCCCCTCCCCTGAGGATTTAGAATCACCAAGTATAGCAGGGGAGAGACCTCACAGCAGCAGAGTTGGACCTCCCCTTCCCTGTAATGTTGAGAGGTAGTGATATCATTGATCACCCGCAGTGCAGTACATATGGACTCCCCCCCCACCTAAGGTAGAGAAGCTCAAATCTGTTTCTTTCCGCTCAATGTAAAATAACAGACCCCCTCCCAAGTATAAGGGCTGATCTATTGAATTTATAGATGCATTGCTTGTCCCCACTCCTCCCACCCATGCAGAGTGGCTCTATTCTTCGTTCACATACTGCTGACTTCAGTCCACATAAAAGATACACAAATTGTCCCAGTCCACCTCCAATGGAAGGGTCCAGAACAGCCCACTGCAGGTAGGGTTCAGACCCCACTCATTCAAAGCTGTACAGTTTCCATCTTTGTTAGTGTGGCACTAATGCCACCACATAGTGGAGTCAGGCATATCAGTCCTGTCCCACAGCCCTCTCCAGGGTTAAGAGATCCAATCCCCTCCCTAACCTTCTGCACAGTTTAGAGTATATGGACCTGTGCTTCACTCCCATGCAGCAGAGATGCACACAGCCATTGTGTAGGTTTCCCCAATTTCTCTGTATTCCCCCAGGGTAGAGGGGCAGATGGCAATCTCCCCCTACTCAAATTGCCAAGGTACAGACCCCAGGCACATGCAGACACAGATTCCCACCCCCTGCCCCAAGGTTTTGTGTTGACATCAGTCCACAAAGACACGCAGAGAAGAAGCTCTGTTCTCTTTTCCTCAGGGTAGACTCCTTGGGTGTGTTTCTCCCCACCACTTCTCCCAGTGGAGATGAGATATAGAACCCCCTACTTGGGAACGAGGCACTATTATCACCCCATGCCCTTTTCGCTTCAGTGTGGAGGGGTTTGGCACTAGTCACTTACTTAGGTTATAACACTACAGTGTGAAGGATTAAGGATCAAGGACACCATCCACTGTATTGAGGCACTGAGTACCCAGGAAGAGAGGCTCAGACCTATCCCTTCCTTTGGGTATTGTGACACTGCCTTCCTATACTCAGCCATATCAGGCCCTAGCCCCTGTTTCCCTAATTGTTAGGGCTTCCTCATCTTGTTCTTTAACATTTTACCTTTAGGGAGCTTAGAAGAGGGCTTGTGGTATTGTGGCTCTTAGCTGTCTTCAAATTGCTTCTTCTCTCATTCTGATAGGAAGAAAGGGAGCAGATTTCAACCTATCTGCTTTCAAGCTGATCATCATGATGAAACTTAGACACAGTGAGTTTCCTTTAAACCACCCCTCCAGATTTTGTACTTTTAATGACTATGTATAGACTTTCATAGCAACTTCAAAAAAGTGCTCACTATGTTCCAGATCACTCAGTCTGGGTCTTTACATATGGTATCGTTGCTGTCCTCCTGACTTTCTTATGTTTCCCTTTTCCCCATTCGCATTTTACAGATGAATAAACTGAGGCTCAGCAAGATTAAGTGACTTGATTTGAGCTGAATAACAGTAAATACCATATCACACTTCCTGTAACCATTACGTGTCCTAACATTTTTCTTTATAAGTTGTACCAGTGATTACGAGCATGGACTCTGGAGCCAGACAGCGTTTGAAACTCAGCTTTCCCATTACTAGTTGTGTGGCTTTGGGCACATTACTTAACTATAGTCTCCTTATCTACAAAATAGAGATAATTTGTCTAATAGCTTGTTAGGATTTAATGAGTTAAAAGAGGTAAAATACTTAGAAAGGTGCTTGGCACTTAATAAATGTTCTGTAAGTATTGTAAGTAGTGGCTTAAAAAATTTAGCCTCTTCGTTTCTTTTTGGAATATAGCCCCTCAGAGGATGCATACCCTATCCTGCCACCAAATTGTTGTCTGACCTCTCTTGAGCTTTGGAAAACAGATCGGATGAATTGCTGTTCTTTCTGCCTTCAGGTCTCTTTCCCTTCTTTCTCCTTTATTCTTCAACTGGATAACTCTTGCTTATTTTTCAGATTTCATCTATACTTCACTTCCTCTGGGAATTCTTCCCTGTTAAGTTGTTCCCTTGGTTTCCACTCTGTGCACCCACAGGCACTAGGGCTATTGACACTGTACGATCAGGTCTATCTCCCCCACTACACTGTTAACTTCTCACCCTCATCTCCACTCGTCATTGTGTCCCAAGGGCCTATCATGACTAGACATAATGTTTTGGTGCTTACTGTATGCCAGGCACTGGAGAGTCTCAGTAGTGCTGACTCCTCCTCCCTCCACCATGGTGCCTACAACACAGAATGAGAAGACAAATGTGACACACACATTCTCCTTTATAAAAGGATAGGCAAGGGCGTCAGGGCAGGTCTGCTTCTCTGCTTCTCTGCCTTTATCCTGCCATGGTCCACATAGAAAGTGATTACATTTGGATGGCACACTGGGTAGGCTGGATGAGCATTGCTTAACCCAGTGGCTGTGTATTCTTGTGAATGGTGGCTCTGCCTATGGAGGGGCTTGTTGCAAAAAAAAAAAAAATGCAATACATTTTCTTTTTTTTTTTTTTTTGAGTTGGAGTCTCTCTCTGTTGCCCAGGCTGGAGTGCAGTGGCACGCTCACGGCCACTGCAGCCTCGACCTGCTGGGCCCAGGCAATCCTTCCATCTCAGCCTTCCAAGTAACTGGAACTACAGGCATGCACCACCATACCTGGCTAATTTATTTTATTTTATTTTATTGTAGGGATGAGGTCTTTCTATAGGCTGGTCTTGAGCAATACATTTTCTTTCTATAATCATAAGAAAGTTTGTCAAGAATCATGCTGTTAATACCAAAAGCAAATAATCTGCCATATTTACAGGTAACTCAAGAAAAATGAACAAACTTTATACTTTACTTAGGAATATCTAGTACCAGATAACAAAAATACTGATAATGATGAAAAAGATAATAATTAGCTAGCGAAGTAAAGTAGGATATATGTATACATAAGAATTCTAGGCTGGGTCGGTGTCTCAGCCTATAATCCCAGCACTTTGGGAGGCCAGGGCGAGTGGATTGCCTGAGCCCAGGGATCGAGACTAGCCTGGGCAACTTGGCGAGACCTTGTTTTTACAATAAATTAAAAAAAAATTAACTGGGCATGGTAGCGCCCACTTGTAGTTCCAGCTACTTGGAAGGCTGAGGCGGAAGGATCGCCAGAGCCTAGCAGGTCGAGGCTGCGGTGGCCATGAGTGTGCCACTGTACTCCAGCCTGGGCGACAGAGTGAGACTCCAACTGAAAAAAAAAAAAGAATTCTAGCTGTTTAAAAAATAAGGAAATATTGTATGGAAAGATTAGATGGAAAAACTGTATTGAATGGAAAGACTATTAGATGGAAAGATCTCTAAGATCTGTTAAGTAAAAGAAACACATTGGCTGTCAGGACTACAGTAGGTTATCTTTTATGGGAGAAAATGTGGGGGGAGGATAAGAATATTGGTATTTGCATAAAGAAATGAAATGATGCACGTTAAACTAATAAGTGGTTTCTTGTGGCAGTGATGGGACTGCAATGGGTAGGGATGAGTGTGGGAGGAAGACTTCTGAAAATAACACCTTTTAAATTTGGGACCATAGGACTATTACCTGTTAAAAATAAATAGTCCTACACAAGCCGGACTCGGTGGCTCAGCCTGTAATCCCGCGCTTTGGGAGGCTGAGGTGAGTTGGATTGCCTGAGCCGTGGGTTCGAGACCCGCCTGGGCAACTTGGCGAGACCTCATCTCTACAATAAAAAAGTTAGCTGGGCATGGTAGCGCGTGCTTGTAGTTCCAGCTACTTGGAAGGCTGAGGCGGAAGGCTTGCCGGAGCCCAGCAGGTCGAGGCTGCGGTGACCGGGAGCAGCCACTGCACTCCAGTCTGGGCGACAGAGTGAGACTCGGACTCAAAAAAAAAAAATAGTTCTACACATCTACATTAGTGGGGAAAAGGGTGAAAACTAAATATGTGCACATACAACCAAGACCTTCACTGGTAAATTGCAAGTTAATGATCAGACTGAGGTGATTGCTGGGGAAGATGGGGGGAACTGCTGTGTGGTGCAGCTGTCTGCACTCTGGACTAGGGCTATCTTGGACACAAATGATAATGATGAAGTCTGATTAAGTCTGGAAAGATTATTGAGTAGTACCACAAAGAATGTTCAAAAATAATTTTAATTGTACTTTTTTGTGTTTGTTTAAAAAGGGGGTGTTTTATCAGTTAAAAAGTTCAGTCGTTGGTGTTGGTGGCACAGGTGTGTAATCCCTGGAAGGTGCCTACCTGCCTTCTGGTTAGTTATTTACCAAACACTGGTAAAGGTGTCTAGTAGGACAATGGAGGGGTAAGGGAATTGTGGCTTTGTGCAATAGTGCGATTGTAATGACAGACCAGAATGTTAGCTGGACAGAGATGGAAGGGAGCCGAATAAGAGGATTCAAGTATCTAGGACAAATGGACAACTGAGCTCAAAAATAGGAGAGGGGTGTCTGGACTGCTTTCACAATTCCAAAGCAGTTACAGGTGATGACCCCTTAGATGTAACCATAGGAATGGGTGGATGGGTGGTTGAGTGGAGTGGAGATCCTTGGAGATGAGAATGTCAAGGAAGTGGGAAGCCTGGGTTGGTGGAAGGGTTGTCCAGTGATCTCCAAAGTCACTCAGGTTGGTGGTGGCAGGAGTTGGGTCTAAGGTAAAGCTGTGAGCCAGGTGCTTCAATAAATGAGGAAAAGTGACATAGATGGCAGGCATAGCACATGGTGGGCAATCTCAAAAAGAGCAGGTTTTGTAACCCTTTTTTTTCCTTATTAGCAAGAAGGAGAAGTAGTCTGCATTTGGCAGTAATGAGACTGGATGGTACTTTCACCACCTATTAGCCCCAAGATAAACATGTACCAGAGAAAACAACAGCCATCTTTTGAGAATCCTACAAATGAAGCATTGTCCTTGGGAGACCCAAGTCTCAAGACAGGAGGTTGGGGAATTGATCCTAGGGAGAGGTTGAAGAATTAGGGGAGTGCTGATCACCCAAGTGGGAGTTTCAGAGGATATTGTGGGAAGTTTGATGCAAAGGCAGAGGGAGGATGAGTAGGGTTGAAATCATTGGGCATACAGGAACATTTGAGGGCAAGAGTATGGGACATGAGAGATAAATGAATGGCGAAATCTGTCCTTGAGTATTGATAGGAGAGATGGCAATTTTAGGCCCAGATTTGTTGTTGGTGGATACAGACATGGAAGCTCAGGGAGATTTTAAAAAAATTCTTCAAGGTTGAGAAACTGCCAGGGGAAGGAGAGGCACACCTCATCAACAAGGGTACCTGCATAATGAAAATTTGTATACCTAACCCTGAATTGTACTCCACATCTTTTAAAAAAAATTTCTTCACGGTCATAAGTAGTAGTTGTGCCAGAATAAGAATCACTGTCTGCTGGCTATAAAATGGTGGCTCTTTTCACCCTGAAGCTGTTGAAAAGCTGATGAGCAGTGCCTCCTGAGTGCTGCAGTGCTGTGGGGGATGACTGACTGCACCCCTCCTTTCTCCCACTTCTCTCCTTCCACCTTTCCTCCCCTTCCCTTTTCCCCTCAGAAGCAGATGCTTTTCCTCTCTAAGTGATGTATTTTCTTTCATTGTGTGCCTGTATCCGGTGTAGGCACTCAGTTTTCAGGGAAGTTAGGCAGATGTAAATTGTTGAGTATAATGGCCAGACCTGGTTCATTCCAAACCTCACACTCTTTTTTGTTGCAACATGAGTACTTTGGAAGAAAAGGGGACTTGGGGTCTGTTTTTTTAAACAGGGAAATTTGACACATTCACATTTGTTATGAGAACTAATTTCTACCATCTTATTTTATATTTATTGTTTATTTTGTTTTATTTTTTTGTGAGATAGTGTCTCACTATGTTGCCCAGGCTGGTTACTTCTGGCCTCAAGTGATCCTCCTGCCTGGGCCTCCCAAATGCTGGGATTACAGGCATGAACCACCACTCCCGGCCTATTTTGTTTCCTTTTTTCTTATTTCTTCTTTCTAAATTGATGGACGTTCTTTTTTTTGTTTGTTTTGTTTTTTTTAGGTTGGAGTCTTACACTGTCACTCAGGGTGGAGTGCAGTGGCACAATCACAGCTTATTGCAACCTTGACCTCTTGTGCTCAGGACATCCTTCTGCCTCAGCTTCCTCAGTAGCTGGGACTACAGGCACATACCACCACGCCTGGCTAATTTTGTTTTTTTTGGTAGAGTTGAGGTCTCCTATGTTACCTAGGCTAATATTGAACTCCTTGGCTCAAGCAATCCTCTTGCCTTGACCTTCCAAAGTGCTAGGATTATAGGCGTTGGCCACCTAGCCTGGCCCTGAATTGATGAAGTTTTAAGAGAATTCTCCACCAATAATTAAAGTTATGTTGGTAATTGCATTTAGGTTTATGTAAAACATAATTAAACTTGTATTTATCTAACGGTTTATCAAAGCTAAATAATGATTCTTTTTATCCTTCCCTTCCAAAGTGAAACCTTTAGCTTGCTTTTATGCTTTTGCTTCTCTAGCCTCCACTACTTGATTCCTAGATTTTGTTGAAATAATTTAGTATTTTTGGTTCTGAGCTATTATGATATGCTTCCTGAATTTTAAAAATCCTTTTGTGGCTGGGTTCGGTGGCTCAGCCAGTAATCCCAGCACTTTGGGAGAACGAGGCAAGTGGATTACCAGAGCCCAGAGACCAGCCTGGACAATTTGGTGAGACCTTGTTTCTACGATAAATGAAAAATTAGCCGGGTGTGGTAGTACATGCCTGTAGTTCTGGCTACTTGGAAGGCTGAGGCGGAAGGATTGCTGGAGCCCAGCTGGTCGATGCTGGGGTGGCTGTGAGCGTGCCACTGTACTCCAGCCTGGGCGATGAGTGAGACTCCAACTCAAAGAAAAAAAAGAATCCTTTCTTAATATGTCTTACAGTTCTTAGCCATGTAATAACTTTCTTTTTGAGATTTAAAAAGTTTTAATAGATTTCCTGCCCTCCACTGTTTATTTCTTTAGCTTGAGATCTTTATTCTGATTTAATTTTTATTTTTGCTAGTAGTTTTACCAGAAAGGAAACACAGGTGGTAATCTTTGCACGTTTGAAAATGTCTTTCTCTTACCTTCACATAATAAGAGTGATCTATTGGTCAGGTAGAGAAGTTCGGCTTGGAACACGGTCCCTTTTCTCAGAACATTGTAATGGCTTTTCTTCTGTCCTTAAGTATTTGGAGTTGTAGATTTGAGAAGTCTGCCTGCTTCTCTGTCTTATGTTGGAAACTTTTGTTTAGAATTTTATCTCGTTATCCTTGGGGTTCAGAAATTTCATCAAAATATGTGTAGGGTATGTCTTTTGGCTGTTAATTTTTTTTTTTTTTTTTTGAGACAGGTTCTCCCTCTGTTGCCCAGGCTAGAGTTTAGTGGTGCAATCATAGCTCACTGCATCCTTGACCTCCTCTGGCTTCAAGCAGTCTTCCTGCCTTAGCCTCCCAAAGTGTTGGGATTAGAAGGTGTGAGCCACTGTACCAGTCTTCTTTGTTTATTTATTTATTTATTTTGAGTTGGAGTCTCATTCCATCACCCAGGCTGGAGTGCATTGGCATACTCATGACCACCCCAGCGTCGACCTGTTGGGCTCCGGTGATCCTTTTGTCTCAGCCTTCCAAGTAGCTGGAACTACAGGCGTGTACTACCATACCCTGCTAAATTTTTTTGATTTATTGTAGAGACGAGGTCTTGCCAAGTTGTCTGGGCTGGTCTCGAACCCGCGTCTTGGGCAATCCACTCGCCTTGGCCTCCCAAAGTGCTGGGATTAAAGACTGAGCCATTGAGTCCTGCTGTCTTCTTTGTTAATCTTAATGTTCCCTGTGCCTTTCCAATCTGAAACCTCAAGAGGATCTTCAGTTTAAGGAACTTCCATCTGTTATTTAAGAAAATGATTGCTTCTCCATTTGTACCTTATTCTCTTTCAGGAATTTTTGCTATTTAGATTTTAGCTCTCCTGGCTCCATTTTCTATTTGTTATTTTCTATTTTCACTTATCATTTCCATTTCTTTGGGTTTTTGTTCTGTTTTAAGTAAGCTCCCTGCCTTGTTCTTCTAGCTGATTAATTTGGTTGCTAGTGATACCTTTTCTGTTTTTAACTACCTGTTGATTTTTTTTTTTTTTTTTTTGAGATGGAGTTTTGCTATACTTCCCAGGCTGTTCTTGAACTCCTGGACTCAAGCAGTTCTCCCGCCTCAGCCTCCTGAGTAGCTGGGATTATAGGTGTGTCCCACCACACATGGCTTTTGAATTTTTACGTAATATCAAGTTTTGGGAATCTTTTCTCATGCAGATACTCCTTTGAAGTATCTTCTTGAATCCCCTTAAGAATTTACAGTAGTTCTGTTTCCTACATTAACTGCTTCAGTAGGAACCACCTGATGTGATTGTGGAGCCTGTTCTGTGTGTGATAATCTTGAGCTGCTTATGTATTTGTTTGTATATATCCTGACCTCCCAGAACCTCTTCTCTTTCTAGGAATTCCTTTATCTTCCTTGAAGGTGGTGAGAACTAAGGAAAGACATTCTTTCCCAATAGGCCAACTGTGAAGGGATGACTGACGCAACTTCTCATTGAAGAGGGGAGAGACCTCTTAAGTTCCTGGGCTTTGTTAGCATGTGATTACGGGAGTGGCAGCTCTTTCCTTCTTATATTCAGGGAAGGCAGCAGTTTGGCTTAGTAGATCAAGTCCCTTTGGAGGCATTGACCTGAACAGGGTCAGAAGGAAGGGGCATTTCTTTGCTCACATGCTGAGGGTATCTGTTCAGGCTTAGCTGGCTGGCACTCCTCAGATCACTTTCCCATGCTTCCACTTCCCTCACCTCTGCTTGGTACTACTGAAATTGGAAGTTTAGGGGGAGAGAGGAGTCACAAACACACATTCAGATTACTCTTTGTACAGAATTCCCTTCAGAATTGTTTGAGTTTGCATTGAAATAATGTTCCAAATATTATTTCCAGTATTTCCTTTGACACTATTGCCATCTGCATCTCTGTCTTGTGTTGGATCCAGAAAGCTATGGTGTCTGAGGCTTCCTAGGTTTTCCGTGTGACCTGGCCTTGATTAAGGTGTCAACAAATGTTGGGTAGGTAGACAATGGTTTTTTTCTTTTCTTTTCTTTTCTTTTGTAGAAAATAAAAAGCCAAGCAAAGCTTCCAAAGGCTGCAAGAAGGTAAGTTGGCCCTACCCTCGGGTAAGGTATGTCCATTGTTGCGGGTAAGGTGAGGAACAGATTACCTGCCTTGGGGAGAGGTCCACAAGACCCAGTAGATATTGGGTGATTCTGGATAGAGTACCACATTGAAGTCAGTGATTCTGGCTTGCCCTTCCTCTCTGGGTGGCTGCATCAGAGAGTCAGCAGCATTTATGAAGTTCCTATAACAAGCTATATGCTGCTTTGTGCTTGATTTACATTGGAGGGAATTATCATCATCCCTATTTTTTAGATGAAGAAACTTTCTCAGTTAGAAAATTCCTAGGTTCGAGGTAACAAAACTGGGACTTCCCAAGTCGTTGTTTCTCTTTTTCTTTTCTTTTCTTTCTTTTTTTTTTTTTTTTTGAGTTGGAGTCTCACTCTGTTGCCCAGACTGGAGTGCAGTGGCACACTCATGGCCACCACGGCCTCGACCTGCTGGGCTTAGGCGATCCTTCCATCTCAGTCTTCCAAGTAGCTGGAACTACAGGCACACGTCACTATGCCCAGCTAATTTTTTGATTTATTGTGGAGATGAGGTCTTACCAAGTTGCCCAGGCTGGTCTTGAACCTCTGGGCTCAGGCAGTCCTCTCGCCTTGGCCTCCCAAAGTGCTGGGATTACAGGCTTGAGCTACCATGCCCGGCCTCCAAGTCCTTGTTTCTTATGGAGCAGAGGTAGGCCCAAACATCATTTTTGGCCCCAGCTCCTGGATCTCCTGGTCCTATTGGGAAAGGTGTGGATAAGGAAGGCTTGGAATAGAGCAATGAGAAGAAGGTGTGGGTAAAGCTTTCAAACTTGAACCGGCCCTCCAGAATCACCTGGAGGACTTGTGAAAATATAGATTGCTGGGCCCTACCTCAGAGCTTCTGATCCAGTAGATGTGGCATGGCATCTGATAATTTGTATTCCTAATAAGTTCTAGGATGTTGCGGCTGCTTTTCCAAGGGCCAGACTTAAGAACTACTCATCTAGAAAGCTTTTTCCTGGGCCTTGCAAAACCTTTTCAGCTGTTGTCCCCCTCACCTCCTTCCTGAGAGATCTTCAGTCACTCCCTGCTTGGCTAGGGCAAGAATGGGCTCTCCCCAGCCAAATGAGCAGATCTTTGGGGACAGAGCCCTTTTTGCCTACCCGTCTACTTTCTCTCGATAATGAAACTTCTCTGAGCAACTTTAACCCTGCCCCATCCTCCCTGAGGGTGAAGTGATTTCCATGAGTTTGTTACCTCTGTCTAATTTTTTTCTCTTATGTGGTAACCAGCCTGCGAAGCAAAATGGGAAGAAAGCAAACTCCAAAGTGCCGTCTGCTCCCCAGTTTTTTCACTGCAATGATCATGCCAGTCGAGAGACTGATTTAAAGAAGAAGAGGGTAAGCTCTTGATCTTGGGAGAGAGGGTCTGCCTTGAATACCTAGTCTGCAGAAATGTTGGATAGAAGGGCAATGGCCATAATTATTAGGGTTGTTGAGGCTATTTGTGGAAGGAGGAAGAGAGGGAGGTAACCTAGATACCCGATTTAGTGTCTCCATTTGCTCACCACTCACTCCATTGGTGTCTGGTTATGCTTCCACTGCTCCTACTGAAACAACCCCTGATGGCCTCACCAGTGACTTCCTTTACATCACATTCTTGGTTAGTTATTTTCCCTCACCTTATCAGTATGCTCAACATTTGAGACCATGCTTTCCTTGAAGCACTCTGACTTTGACTTTCTCATCATCTTACTCTCCTGGATGTCCTCCTCCTTTAACCAGTCATTGGCAGTCTCTTTTTCTACTCTTTTCCTGCTCTTTAAATGATGGCACATCCCAGACCTTGGCCTCTTTCCCACCCTGGTCTTAAGAGGTTCTGTCTTCCTGGAATGCATTCTCTCTCTGCTTCACACACCCTCTTTTTTTTTTCTTTTTTGAGTTGGAGTCTCACTCTGTCACCTACACTGGAGTGCAGTGGCCGCTCCCGGCCACCGCAGCCTCGACCTGCTGGGCTCCGGCGATCCTTCCACCTCAGCTCTCCAAGTAGCTGGAACTACAGGCGCATGCTACCACGCCCGGCTAATTTTTTGATTTATTGTAGAGATGAGGTCTCGCCTGCCCAGTTGGGTCTCGAACCCGTGGGCTCAGGCAGTCCACTCACCTCAGCTTCCCAAGTCGTGGGATTATAGGCTGAGCCACCGAACCCGGCTCACACACCCTCTTTTTAATTTTATCTGCCACTCTTTCTTCATCTCTGTATCTTTTTCTTTCTCTCAAACCATCATCCCCTGCTGTCATTTCTGCCTTCTCTCTGTACCCCTGCTCCTCCCACCTTTGCCATGTCATACTGTTTCCTCTGTCTGTCACCCATCCCTTCCTTGGTCTGCAGACCCAGTTAGCGACATTCCTAGTATGTGTTACTTGTTAGGTTGAGGAAATGAGGGAGAAGCAGCAAGCTGCCCGGGAGCACGAGAGAGACAGACGCAGAACCATCGAGAGCTACTGTCAGGATGTTCTGAGACGCCAGGAGGAGTTTGAGCGCAAGGTAAGACAGCAGCCCTTGCCCCTGAATGGGACTGGTGTACATTTCCTCAAAAACAACTTTTGCTGTTGTTCTTTGAAAGGGAAAGAGGAAGGATGTGAGATTGTTGGAGGGAAAGGAGGAAATCAGTGCAGAGGATGGAAAACAGCGGGGACAGAGGGAAGGCGGAAGAGAGGGAGATGAAGAGCCATTTTGAACCCTACCTGTGACTGGACATCCCCAGAGAGTTTCTCTTTCCCAAGCTTGAACCCAAAGACTGAGACTGGTAGTGGGGTCAGAGGCTGGATGCTGGGAGAAGTGTTACTAGAGGATGGGGTGGGGAGACAGGTGAGGGGGAGTGAGTATATGAGGGGAGGATTAAAAGAGAAGAACATATGTGAGGGGGTGTCATCTTCCTTCTAAGGCTTTCTGCCTTTCTAGCAAATGTTCTCATCTCACATGCAGAATATGCATTTGTAAACTCATACTCCCTTTTCTGACAGAGTACATATTTTGCCTTCCCTATCCCATGTTCCTCATAGATTGTTTCTCTCTGTTTTTTTTTTTTTGTTTTTTTTTTAGTTAGAGTCTCACTCTTGTTGCTCAGGCTGGAGTGCAGTGGCACACTCATGGCCACTGTAGCCTCGACCTGTTGCGCTCTGGCGATCCTTCCGCCTCAGCCTTCCAAGCAGCTGGAACTACAGACACATGCCACCATGTCCAGCTAGTTTTTGTGATTTATTGTAGAGATGAGGTCTCACCAAGTTGCCCAGGCTGGTCTTGAATCCTCAGGGTTAGGCAATCCTATTGCCTTGGCCTCTCAAAGTGCTGGGATTACAGGCTGAGCCACCATATCCGGCTGTTTGTTTTTCTCATATCTCTCTCTCCCATTCCTCCCTTAAACACTCATGTACACATTCAGGCCTCTGGCTGGTGCTCAAGCACACACATACACATAGGCACACACATACACTGTGTGGGCTTGTCAATTCTTCGGTGCCCAGCTTTGTTAGTTGGTCAGAGCTACTCTTTGGTGTGTTGAGATTCACATGGTTTCCTCAGCTTCCTTTGGTTTTCAAAGCACTGGGTTTTTTTTCTCTCTCCCCTACCTCTCTGGACCAGTCTCTTTTTTTCTCTTCTAGGAGGAAGTTTTGCAAGAATTAAATATGTTTCCTCAGCTGGATGATGAAGCTACAAGGAAGGCTTATTATAAGGAGTTTCATAAGGTCAGGGTTCCATTTCTTCAGGCCCTTTTGGGAAGGCCCCAGTTCAGCCCTATTTTTTCTCCATCTCTGAGTTTTCCTGATTGACCTTTTGTTTCATGGGCCTGTGTAACTACTGTCCAGTCCTTTCTCTGCCTTCACCCCCATCTTCTGCCCTGCAGGTAGTAGAATACTCTGATGTGGTTCTGGAAGTCCTGGATGCCAGAGATCCATTGGGCTGCCGCAGCTTCCAAATGGAGGAGGCTGTCCTGCGAGCAGAAGGCAACAAGAAGCTGGTCCTGGTTTTGAACAAGATTGGTGGGTGTTGGGCAGGATTGGGTAAAACAGGAAAAGGGGCCAGGTCTTTTTGAAAGTCTAGCTCAGGCCTGGCATGGTGGCTCATGCCTGTAGTCCCAGCACTTTGGGAGGCGGAAATGAGAGAATTGTCTGAGCCCACAGGTTCGAGTCCAACCTGGGCAACTTGGCAAGACCTTGTCTCTACAATAAATAAAAAAATTAGCCGGGTGTGGTGGCACACTCCTGTAGTTCCAGTTATTTAGAAGGCTGAGGTGGAAGGAGTGCCTGAGCCCAGCAGGTCTAGGCTGCAGTGGCTGTGAGTGTGCCACTGCATTCCAGCCTGGGTGACAGAGTGAGACTCCAACTCAAAAAAAAAAGAAGAAAGTCTAGCTCAGACCAAACAGCAAGATGCAGCAACTTGTGGTCCTCATAACAGTCATGCAAGGTAGAAATTCTTATTCTAATTTTCAAAGCTGGGGATGTTGTCTGAGGACATACACATGTACACACATGGGATATAGCACAAGTTGGGAGTGGAGTCCAAGCCTGTCTGCCTTTCAGTCCCCTGTGCTTTCCGTTTGGAGACTTCTTAGTGATTGGGTAGCCCTTGAGAGCTCCTTTGTCCCCAGAGCTGGAACCCAAAGATTGAGACAGAAGAGCACATGGACTCAGGAGTCACTCAGGTCTTACCTTACCTTTGCTGACTGTTTTCTCTGTGATATTGGACAAGTCATGTCACCTTCAAGAGCTCTTGTTTCTCTAGTTGTAAAATGGGCCATGAGTGTCCCAACCTCACAGGTTTGTTGTGAGAATTAATTATATGGTATGTGGTCAGTACTTCACATATGGTAGCCATTCTCGCCAGGGTTATTCTTGATATTTGGCCCAATCTAGAATGATCCAGAGAAGGGATGAGAGGCACAATATGGAGACCTCTCGCACTCTGGGTACCGTTTTGGAAGGAGGATGTTTGGGACCAAACAACTGGCTTGTCCACTTTCCCTGAGGGAACAGAGTCTTCCTCAGGGAGGGCCAACTGGTCCCATAGATCAGTCTGTCATTTCTAACTCCATTCTGGGGACTCAACAGTGACTGACAGGGCCAGCGGAGAGACCTGTTGGCAAGAGGTAGGCCTAGCCTTGGGTATGGGTAGATGCATCTTTAGAGTGAGCCATGGAAGTGATGTTCTCCTTACCAACCTCATCTGTTCCCCAGACCTGGTCCCCAAGGAGGTTGTGGAGAAGTGGCTGGATTACCTTCGGAATGAACTGCCAACCGTGGCTTTCAAGGCCAGCACACAGCATCAGGTCAAAAACCTGGTAAGCCTGGAGCCAAGGCCATCTAGCCTCTTTTTGGGTATCCTGAGGTCAGGGTTGGGGGGTCATGACTTAGACCAGGACCTCTAGCCCTTTAGTAATTGAACTGGACCATCAACTTTGAGCTTTTAGCTCTACTGGGTGACTTCTTAACACATTCATGACCAGCAAATTTTTTACTTTCCTAGTACTGAGAGCAGGTGAAGATAAAAAAATTCTGAATCTGGTTGCTGTAAACTTCTGTCATTAAGCACAAGTGAAATGGTCTTTCCTAAATAATCACCTTTTTCATAATACAGCTGAAAGTTGCAGACATATCCAGTATTTTTCTCGGACACCATTCTGACTAGCATTCTGTACTTTGTATTTTTATTTGGGTTATAAACCCAAAAAGACAGTCTTCCATGATGAGGTAAATTTATGTCCGCAACATCCAGGAACAGAATTTGGAATGATGTAAATTCACGTCAGCGGTCGTGAATGAGTTAATATGAATTTCACTTTACTCCTTCCTATATTAGTACTCTTCAGGAAACATTTTTTTTCCTGGGGATAATATATTTCCTGAGGATAATATAGACTGGGTATAGGAAATTGGAACTAGCTGCTAACTAGCTGCTAACTTAAAAATATAGATATAGATATAGATATATATACCTTCTTTCATTTTCTCTTTAAAACAAAACTACTTCCTAATTATAGCATTAATACAGAAATACATTTTCATTGTAAAATATTAAAGTGTTACAGAAACATTGGTTGCTTCTGGGGAGAGAAATTGCGTGTTAGGGGACATTTTTTCAATTTTCCACCAGGTGTTAAACTTAGTAAAATAAAGTAGGAAAAATCAACTACAGATAAAGCTTAAATACCCTTTCATGAGTTCCCCCTAATTCCAATCTCCTGTATCCATACCCAGAGATAACCACCATTGATAGCTTGATGTGTATACATCCAGACTTTATTTTGTGTTTTGAATATACATAGATATGTATATATAAAGAGGGAATACTGTTTGGAGGTATTGTGTGTATCATTCTGTGGCTTGCCTTTTTTTTCTCTTAGCAGTGTTTCTATAGAGGTGCACATTTTAAATTTTATTTATTTTTAGTTATTTATTTATTTTGAGTCAGAGTCTCACTCTGTTGCCCAGGCTGGAGTGGAGTGGCACGCTCGTGGCCACTGCAACCTCGACCTGCTGTGCTCAGGTGATCCTTCCCCCTCAGCCTTCCAAGTAGCTGGAATTACACCACATGCCACTACACCCAGCTAATTTTTTCTTTGATTTATTGTAGAGATGAGGTCTTACCAAGTTGCCCAGACTGGTCTTGAACCCCTGGACTCAGGCAGTCCTCTTGCTGCGGCCTCCCAAAGTGCTGGTATTACAGGCTTGAGCCACTGTGCACGGCCAGAGATGCACATTTTGTATCCTGAATGTTTCTTGTTTGTCGTTAATAACCTGGACTTCCACAAATGCCCTTGTACGTGTTTCCTTGACACATGGGAAAGTGTTAGTGTGTAAGTGAGGTACTGAGAGGGGGAGTGACTGGCTCATAGGTTTCATACCTATTACATTTCCTAGACACTAACAAATTACCCGCCATAGTGGTTATACCAATTTATCCTCCCACCAGTGGGATGGATGAATGTGCAAGAGGACCTCTTATTACACTCTTGCCAGCATTTTATAGCATTAAACTTTTAAATCTTTGAGAAAATGGTGTCTCATTTGCAATTTTTTGTCCTTTTTGATAGCAAAAACGTGGTAAGCATTCTTTTCTAAGAACTGTGCTTTATTTGTATTCCACTTTAAGGATGTACCTTTTAAAACTGTTTCTTACTGATGGCTATTTAGGCTAGTTCTAATTTTGCAATATTAGAAACAGTGTTGTGTGAGTAAGTAAGGAAGAGGGAGCACATTCTGTGTAGAGGGGATGGCTTTAGGAGTAAAGAGATGGAGGCTTGTCCTGTGTGAGGAATCAAAGGAAAGTAGTGGGCCAGGCACCATCTCATTCCTACATGGGCAGGGAGGGTAGGCTTCCCTGTTGTGCACATGGAGGCACTGAGGTCTGAAGAAGGGAAGCAGGCTTTGGTGGGCGTAGGGCTGTGAGAGGTAGAGCTGGAGCTCAAACCTGGCCTGTCTAGAGCCAGGACATCATCCTATTTCTACTGGGGGAGGCAAGAGATATATGTCAGGGCAGAGGCAGGGATAGAAGACTGGAGAAGTGCCAGGTATTCAGGGCCTGCATGAGAAGCCTTTCATTTCAGGCTGAGGAGCTCAGTGATCACAGGGAGGCCTTGAAAGTTGGAAATCTAGGCTCAGACTGCATTTCCCACCTGGTTCCTCTTCTGTTATATCCCTTATTTTTCAGAATCGTTGCAGTGTACCAGTGGACCAGGCCTCTGAGTCACTGCTGAAAAGCAAAGCCTGCTTTGGAGCTGAAAACCTCATGAGGGTTCTGGGGAACTATTGCCGCCTTGGTGAAGTGCGCACTCACATTCGCGTGGGCGTTGTGGGTAAGGCTTAGAGAGTGGTCCTGGAGCCCAGGCTTGTTTCTTGGGCAAGGACTTCACTGGGAGAAAGTCGCCTGGGAGCTTTGTGTTGACTTTTTGAAGAAGAAGGAAATGAGTGGTTCAGGAAGTGTTTTGTGATTTGTAATTTGGATTGGTGAGCATAGGAAGGCATACTCAGAATCATCAACATGTATTGAGTGTTAGAACCATGGGCCAAATGTGCAGTGCCAGTCTTGGAGTCGGCACTGTCTCATTCTGTCAGAGTTATGGGAGGGAGGGGTGAATATCCCCCTTTTACAGATGAAAACACTAAGGCCTAGAAAAGGGAAAAGGGACTTGTGAAGCTCAGCTGTGTGCAAGACAGGGCAGAGATGAGGCTCAAACCTGGGCCATTCTGGAACCCAGGTTACTGAGGGAGGGATAGTGGGAGGAGAGTAGGAAAATTGAGAGGCAGAGACAGATTATCAGGGAGGGAAAGTAAAGCCAAGAGAGAAAAATATTGGAGAGAGAGCTGGACATTGAGAAGGTATACGTACGCATAACCTGAATAGACATAGAAGAAGACCCAAAGAACTGGGAAGCCAGATGGAGAATAGAAAGAGGAGACAAATTTAAATGACAGATGCATGCAGACAGAGGGCGATATAATCAGAAAGATACAGCATAAGGGACATAGAGACAGGCACATGCACAGAGATTTGCAGAGGGAGACATCAGAAGGATAGAGGCAACCCATGTATGTACAGAGGCAGTTGTGCATGTCCAAAGGAAGAATGAGAGAGACAAACACACAGGGATAGAAACCAATTCAGAAAGAGATATATATATACAGAAACAAGCTAGTACAAGGATGTAGATTCAGAGGAACACATACACATAGGTCTGAGTACATATACAGATCCACACTATAGACCAGGAGGACACACATCTAGAGAGACAGGCCCAGAGGCAAAATACATACACACTAAGGCTTTTCCACACTCCTCCCAACTCTGCTTCTCCAATGCACATAGAGCTGAAAGGAGACATACATGTGCGCAGATGCATTATGGCCCTTAGACATCACATACCTTGAATCATAGAGAGACCCAAATACACAGACATGTCATGATGAGACAGGTATATGTGTGTCTATTGAGAGAATAGAGACAGAGGAGGTTAGGGAGACACCAGAAGAGAGTAAAAGAGACACAGTGAAACACAGTGAGACACAGAGACATACCCACAGATACAAGCCCACAGAGAGGAAGAACATGGACAGAAAGAGAATGACAGGAGCTGGCATAAAGGGAATTATAAAGAGAGGCAGAATTGGTGGGACGGGAAGAATCAGAGAGAAAGGACAATAGCCAGAATGAGAGACAGACAAACTGGCAGAGAAACAGGTACTTAGATACAGATGCACACAGAAATACTCAGAGAAACAAAGATGTATTAGAGAAAGACTGAATGAGAGACAAAACAAGGAAAAAGCAGTGATACTTAAAATGAGAATAACTAAGAGACAGAGTGAGAGAAAGAGAGGGGTGTGCAGAGACTTCTGTGTGCAAAGGGTACAACCAGGCATATGTGTGAGAGATTAGTATACACATATAAATTTGAACTACATACAAAAAGAGAATGGTTAGAATGAGATCCAGTGGGGGAGAAACACAAAGACATCCACAGGCTGAGAATAGCTCACAGATGCCAAATGGAAAAACATACATCAGAGGTAGAGACTACTAGGCCAAGACCTGAGCTTAGGGGTTCAAGACCAGCCTGGGCAACTTGGTGAGACCTTGTCTCTACAATAAATCAAAAATTAAGCCAAATGTGGTAGCGTGTGCCTGTAGTTCCGGCTACTTGGAAGGCTGAGGCAGAAGGATTGCCTGAGCCCAGCAGGTTGATGCTGGAGTAGCTGTGAGCATACCACTGCACTCCAGCCTGGGTGACAAGCAAGCAAGCAAACAAACAAGCAAAAAAACCAAAGAGACTGCTGCACAGAGAGACCAGCATCTGGAGATGAGCCTCCTCCGCTCCAGAGGAATTACACACCAGGATAAACGGTTCTCTGTTTTTTATTTTTGTTTTTGTTTTTTTGAGTCAGAGTCTCACTCTGTTGCCCAAGCTGGAGTAGAGTGGCACGATCATGGCTCACTGCAGCCTCAACCTCCTGGGCTCAGGCGATCCTTCTTCCTTAGTCTCCCGAGTAGCTGGGACTAGAGGTGCGTGCTACCATGCCTGGCTAAGTTTTGGGGTTTTTTTTTTTGTAGAGACAGGGTCTTGCTATATTTCCCAGGCTGGTCTCAAATTCCTGGCTTCAAGTGATCCTCCTGCCTGAGCCTCCCAAAGTGCTGGGATTATAGGCATGAGCCACCATGCTCTGCTGATGGGTCTCTGTTTCATAGACACTTCTCAATGTCCACCCTCTTTCGGATCGTGTCACTGAGGCCTTGCACTGAGCACCTCTTCCAGGCTGGTTGTGGGTGGCAGATTGGTGTCACATCTGGAGAGAGGGACATGTCTACCTAGCATGCTCATAAATGAAGGAGAGAGTAGAAAGGCCCTGTAGAGGCTTGGTCAGGGCCTGAGGTGGGAAGGCAGGAAGCCAGGCTCTATTTTTTGGCTTCCCCATGGCCTGGTCACGGCTCCTGCCTGGGCCTCCCTTACACAGGTTGGTCTGAATATTCCTGAGGGCCTTTTCTGCCCTGAGCCATCTGTTGCTACTTTGTAGGCCTTCCCAATGTTGGGAAGAGCAGCCTGATCAATAGCCTGAAGCGCAGCCGTGCGTGCAGTGTGGGAGCCGTTCCTGGAGTCACCAAGTAAGTGCCCACCTGTTCCCCATCTTCACAACTCCTTGACCTTATCCTTTCACTCAACTCCCATTACTTTGGCCCCTGTCCCCCTCCCTTTTTTAAAAATCTCAGATCATCCTTTGATACCTCCCCCAGGTATGGGAGTTTTACAGCCCTCATTTACCTGACACACCCTAAGTGTGGGCTACGTGCCCAGCTGGGTGCTTCTGTTATCTCCTTGAAACTTCCTAACAACCATGTGAGACTGGACTACTAATGAGTAGCTCTGTTGCCTAGATGAAGCAGCTGAGGCTTGGAGCGGCAGAAACTTGCCCAAGACCCTGCGGCTTAGTACCCAAAGGCAGTGGCTAGATTAGACTCAGCCCCAAGTCAGTAGGTCCCCAGAACTCACGCTCTACTCCCTGGCCCTATATCTCTCCACCTTAATCTCTAATACACCCTTCTCTCACTCCTTTATATACATGCACATCCTGGCCCAACTTTATGATTGGGGCCTGTAGGATGCCAGACACATGCAGGCCAGGCTTTCTTCTCTCCTGCTCCAGATTCATGCAGGAGGTCCACCTGGACAAGTTCATCAGGCTGCTGGATGCTCCAGGCATTGTCCCAGGACCCAACTCAGAGGTGGGCACCATCCTGCGCAACTGCCTCCATGTGCAGAAGCTAGCAGACCCTGTGACCCCAGTGGAGACCATCCTGCAGCGCTGTAACCTGGAGGAGGTATGTAGCAGGGCCCCAGCTGATGCCTTACCCTACTCCAAGGGCCCTTTATTCTTCCTCCTGACTTCTCTCTTTTCTCCCTTCACCAGATTTCCAACTATTATGGAGTCTGTGGGTTCCAGACCACTGAGCACTTTCTAACTGCAGTGGCCCATCGCTTGGGGAAGAAGAAGAAGGGAGGCTTATACAGTCAGGAGCAGGCAGCCAAAGCTGTCCTGGCTGACTGGGTGAGGTGAGGAGGGGGGCTATGGGTAGGAGTGAGGCCCACTGGGATCCCGGCTCCACAAAGGGACTCGTCTGTGTTCATTGCAGCTGGTGGGGCAGCCTGATGTCCTTGGTCTCAGGGCAGGGGATGGCCAAGATGCCAGCCAGGTCATGCCCTGCTTGGGATTTTATGCCCTGTAACTCAAGTTCTTTTCAGAAGCCACTGTCCAAGTTTTCTCATTGTCCCTCATTGTTTCTGACTCATCCTTTCTTTGGTCATTTGTTCTCTCAATGACATCACCACTAATCTTCCCCTACCTCCTGATACAGCGGGAAAATCAGCTTCTATACACTACCACCGCCCACCCACACTTTGCCCGCCCATCTCAGTGCTGAGATTGTTAAGGAGATGACTGAGGTCTTTGACATTGAGGATACCGAGCATGCCAATGAAGACACCATGGAATGTAAGTATGGGCGGGTGCGTGTACTTGGTCTTACACTAGTGGAGCCACACAGACCTGACAGCAAATCTCACATTTTGATATCCCCCTTCCCTGGCCCTACTTGGGCTTTGGACAAATTGTTTAACCAACTTTAAGTTTAATTTCTTTTCCTGAAAGGTGGAAAATTCTAATCTGGGCCATGCTGGGGAGTAGTTGTAAGCTTTTGGTAGATACAAAAGAAATCAATAAAATACCTGCCATGCGTTGAGATGCTCTGGAAATGTGAGGCTTCATTCCTACCTCTTGAGACCTGGAGTGGACTGAGATATTCCTCTCAAAAACCCTTTCTCTAATGTTGCTCTAGGCTTTTTCATAGCCATTTCAGGTCCATCCCTAGATTTTCCTTCTTACCCTTATTGGCAAGTGAGGTATCCAAGTCACAGAAGAATTATATTTGCTAACAGGATGTAGGCAGAGGTGGCCTCCAAACCTGCTCTCCTGCCCTGTTGTCTTAGATCCTTCCAGCCCAGAGGAGCTAGGTGGCCAAAGGTATGGACTGCCTGGATTCAAATTCAAGATTTGCTTATTTATTTTTTGAGTTGGAGTCTCAGAAATCCTGAGAATGTTTGTTCTTTTCAGACACTACCTTCTGCACCCTGGCTTGTGGTCCTTGTTTCCTTTTCCACCCTGCCTAAGGTGCCCAGTGCTCTGGGCATGTCTGTAGACACTCTGGGATAGTTGAGAAAGCCCTGGCTAGTCTGGATTCTAGATTCTTTGTGGTTTTTTTTAGAGCCAGTAGTTTTCCTTCTCTGGGTCTTTTTTTTTTTGAGTTGGAGTCTCACTCTGTCTCCCAGGCTGGAGTGTAGTGGCACTCTCACGGCCACCGCAGCCTTGACCTGCTGGGCTCAGGCAATCCTTCCACCTCAGCATTACAAGTAGTTGGAATTATAGGCACCGCCACCATGCCTGGCTGATTTATTTGTTTATTTATTGTAGAGATGAGATCTTGCCAAGTTGCCCAGGCTGATCTTGAACCCATGGGCTCAGGCAATCCTCTCACCTCTGCCTCCCATAGTACTGGGATTATAGGTGTGAGCCGTCACGCCCGACCTTTTTTTAAAGATTTATTGTAGAGACAGAGTCTCCCCATTTTGCCCAGGCAAGTCTCAAACCCATGGGCTCAGACAGTCCTCTCACCTCCACCTCCCAAAGTGCTGGGATTACAGGCCTGAGCCACCATGCCCGGCTTCCTTCTCTGGGTCTTTTAGTGTCTTTGGATTACACATGATGACAAAGAGGATTTGCCTGCTTCCTAGTTTATTCTTTATGTGGCTTTGAGCAAGTCAACTCCCCTTTCTGAACTTTAGTTTCTTCTATCAAGTGGGCAGTTGCAAGGGATTTGACCTTTGAACTAGATGTGAAGGTAAGAGATGTTCCATCAGTGAGAATACATTTTGGTAAAAGACTGAGATATGGGAAATTGGGGGGGGGTGAGGGAAGAGAATAGTCGTGAAGGTTTCCTGGAGGAGTTGGCTGTAATGCTGGATCTTGAAGGGTGGGTAGGGATTAGAAAGCCCAGGGAAGGGGATGGGGGTAATGGGGCACAGGGCAGTGGGCATATTTGAGGATTGCAGTGGAGGCCAGCTCTAGGCAAGTAGCCAGAGAAGAGAAGAGAGAGTTCTGGTCCTGGAGAGGGACTTCTGGTGGCTGCCATTTATAGAGCAATATCTCAGGCCAGAGTGTTGCAGATGTCCTTTGCAGTGTCTCACAGTAGCCCTGTGTGAACAGGGCCTGTGGAATTCACATTTTCCAGATGAGAAAGCTGAAGCTCTGAGGCCGGTTCCCAGTATATGAATGTCCTACTGCAAAACCCATGCTTTTAATTCTTGGTCACGTGGTCTCTCAGCAGAAACGAAAAGCTTCCCCTCCTGAATACTCTGGGCAGCATCCACATATCTTTTTCATTGAGACTGGTAGCAGGAAGGAGCCAGGACCTTGACAGTGGTATTGGTTGTGTTAAAGGCTTGGCCACTGGAGAATCTGATGAGCTGTTGGGTGACATGGACCCACTCGAAATGGAGATCAAGTTGCTCCATTCTCCGATGACGAAAATAGCAGATGCCATTGAAAATAAAACCACCGTATATAAGGTACCTGTCCCCTTTCTTTGTGACAGCCCTCTCCTCTACCCTGGGCTCTGGGAAGTGGTCAGTCCCTTTTGCGTGGCTCCTATGTGGTGAGATGTGGGTAGTTCACTCATTCCCTGAGGGCTTCTGGATGCCTGGCATGGTGCATTTTTTGGTGACAGGACCAAGGAAGAGGCATGTTCTCTGAGGCAGCTTTCCCAACCCTGGTTCCAGCTCATGGGTCAGGTATCACTATTTAGCCACCCTGTTGTCCAAGTTGCTAACAGCTCTTTCTTCCTCCTAATTAAGATCCCATACACTGTCAGTCACCAAAACCTGTAACCTCTTCCTCCTAAATCTCTCGAGAAGTTGTCAACTTCATTTCATTACTAAACTTCTAGTTCTCACTCATCTGGATGTATGTCCCATGGATTCCAATGGCCCAACCTATGTCACTTTCCCTGCTTAAACTCCTTTCATGGCTCTCCAGCGTCTGCAGGATCAAGTCCATACACTTGAGGCCTGCTAGGCAAGATCTTTAGGATGTGATATGACTCCTAGAGGTTTTTTCAGCTTTTTCTTCTGCTATTACCCCCGTTTCTGCCCTTTAGGAGTTCACATTTTAGTGGGTTTCAGACATAGACATCTGCACTGTGATTGGAGACTCATGGGGTGAGGATGGGGTAGACGTTGGACAGCATGGATCTAAGGGCCCTGAATTTTACGACCTGTGGGTCAGAGAAGTCTTGCTTAAGCCACATCTTGAAGGCTGAGAAGTTCTCTGGGCAAAGGGGGCAGTAGCAGAAAGCTCCCAGTCAGGGACTCAGCCTGTGCTCATACTTAGGCCTAAAAGGGTAAGAGCTGGTGTGTTGGGGAAATTGCTAGTGGTGTGGATTAGAAAGAGAGTAGCCAGATTAGAAAGAGAGTAGGCGGGGTGGGAGGTGGGGAAAAATGAGTCTGGTGTTAGATTACAGAAGGCCTTGAGTTGACTTTAAACCACAGGTAACGGACAAAACTGAAAGTTGGCTATTTTTTTTCTGGGTCAGAGGGTTTTTTAAAAGTTTATTTTTATTTTTATTTATTTATTTTTAACTAGGTAATACATGGTATAAAATTTAAAAGGTATTAACAGGTATACAGTGAAAAGTAAATCTTTCTCCTCCTGTCTCCTATCCATCTGTCACCTCCTGAGAGGCAGTCACTATTAGCAGACTTTTGAAGAGCTATTCCATACTTATATACACACATATATACATGCAAGCAGATGTAGATAACTTTTAATTCAAATGGTAGCATGCAATTCTTACTGTTCTGCACTTTGCTTATTTCACTTACAAATTCATGTTGGAGATTGTTCCACATGATTACTTAAAGAGATGTCCTTTATATTTCATAGCTACATAATATCTGTAAGGGTTTCTTATTGGGAAGCTACATGGTCAGGGGTGTATATTTTAGAGCGTCACTGTGGCAGCTGGGATAAAAATCAGATAAGAAAGAGAGTGGCCAGGTTGGAGGCAAGGATTCCAGGGAGTTAACTGTACTCTGTAATCAGCCCATAAGAGAAGAAGAGGTTTGAACTTGGGCTGTGTCAGGAATCACACTACTCTCATCCTTACATAATTTGAGAGGTTCTCCATTGCTTAAAGGAAAATCAGTGTAAAGTTGTATGTTCGACCCCCCCCCCAATAATATTTCTTTCTGAGGCCATAAGCCCCAGAACTTACCATTTTCCCTCAAGAACCTGCAATAGTTCCCCACTCTGTACTTCAAATCGCAGAATGAGATTTGGGACTGTTTGCAGGTCACTCATTGCAGAACTCCAAGAGACACCATTTATGTATACTACATTGTGAATGGTGGCCTTGCTCTCAACCCAGAACCTTACAGTGTGGTAACTTTGCTCATACCCCTCTCATGTTGCCTTTTCCCAAACATAGCGTAGTGGGTGGTCATATGTACGGGTTCTGGAGCCAGACTGCTTGGATTCTAATTTACTCTACTGCTTACTAGCTATGTGACCCTCTGTGCCTTGTTTGTCATAATATTGTTATGTATTATTATTTGTTTTGAGTCGGAGTCTCTCTCTGTCACCCAGGCTGGAGTGCAGTGGCATGCTCACAGCCACTGCAGCCTCGACCTGCTGGGTTCGGGCAATCCTTCTGCCTCAACCTTCCAAGTAGCTGAAACTACAGACACACACCACCATGCCCAGCTAATTTTTTGATTTACTGTAGAGATGAGGTCTCGCCAGGTTACCCAGGCTAGTCTTGAATCCCAGGGCTCAGGCAGTACTCTCACGTCTGCCTCCTAAAGTGCTGGGATTACAACCGTGAGCCACTGCGTCTGGCTCATTTTATTCTTGTAAAAACCATGCAAACAACCCATTATCCACCCTCATTTGACAGATGAGCAAAATGAAGCTGAGAAATCGACTAAGCAACTGCTAGTGTGTAGTGGAGCCAGAATTGGTTCTTGGTTCCACATGGTACCAGGCTCCCTGTTTTTGCTGAACCCTGTCTCTGCTGCCTCTTTGGGGGTCAGGACCTCAGCATTATCCTCTTTCTCTAGATTGGAGATAGCACTGGGTATTGCACCAATCCGAACCGTCATCAGGTGGGGTGGGCCAAACGCAACGTGGAACAATATCCCAAGAAAAACAGCACGGTGCACATCTGTCCAGTGGATCGCCGCCCAGTGCTGCAGAGAATCATAGAGACGGACCCCCTGCAGCAGGGCCAGGCTCTGGCATCTGCCCTGAAGAAGAAGAAGAAGATGCAGAAACGTACAGGTGGGGGCACCTGACCACCCCTATGCTCCAAAAAGTCCCCACCTGGGGCCTTAATTGGAGCTCCTGAATGAGTATCACAGTATATCTAGCTAGGGTTGGGGGCAGGGATGGGCTAGGAGGTTCAGTTACTAGCACAGTGGTTCTCAAACTTTAGCTTGTATCATAATCGCCTGGAGGGTTTATTAAAACAGATTTCTGGGCTCCTCCACCAGAGTTTCTAATTGAGTAGGTTAGTTGTGGGACCTGAAAATTTATATTTCTAACAAGTTCTAAGCTGATGCTGTTTCTTTGGGGACCACACTTGGAGGACCACTGGCCTAGTCTGTGTATCACATAGCTGCAACTTTTTAAAAAAATAGGTACTTTCTATGTGTTAGGTAACTTGCAGGCTATATATGGTTTTTTAACTTTATCAATAGGCAATAATATTCAAAATCCAAAAGGTACAAAAATATATACATTAAAATCTGTCTCCTATCCCCTAACCATCCAAACTTCTTCCTATAGGCAATTAGTTTCTTGTGTCTCTTTCCGGAGATAGATACACAAATATCTATATATTCTTTGTTCTCTTTTTCCACACAAATGCTAATCTACTGGATACATGGTTTTGCCCCATCATTTTTCCATTCAGTATATCTTAGGGATGTTTTCACATCAATACACAAAAGAAGTTTTCCCTTTTATTTTAATTGTGGTCCTTTAATTTTAATAGTGCAGCAGGCCCATGCAAATCTCCATGCTATACTTATCTTCACTAACTCATTGTTAAAGTCTTGTCTTCATTTGGTAAGTGAGGAGACTGAGGCCCAGAAACGTTATGTGTCACATTCAAGGTAAGACAACTAGTAGTTGATGGAGCCAAAATGCAGACTTGCAGATTGACCCCATCAGCCCTATTCTTTGAATTAGATTGTGTTTCATAACCAAACATATACTCTTGGCCTGGTTCCACACTGAGTCCTGGGAATCCAGGTGAATTATCCTTGAACTCCTAGTCTTATTAGGGAGGAGACAAGTAAACAGGCCTTATTAGCACAGAGTAGTCATTCTGAAGACCTAGCAAGCATAGTGAGGAAACCTCCCCTACCCTAGGGTTGGTAATTGGGTAGGGGTGATCAGAGAAGGCTTCCAGGACATGGTGAAATCTGAGGGGCATCCTGAGGAACACCAGGGTGTGTTTGGAGGATGAGAGGTGTGAGCATTCAGGCTGAAACCCCCCACTGTCATGCCGTCCCATTGTTGTGAGGACTTTGTTTTGAGGGTAATGGGAGAGTGGTAAGTTCAACACGGTAAAAGAAAATTACTGTTTGGGCCGGGCTCGGTGGCTCAGCCTGTAATCCCATGCTTTGGGAGGCCTAGGTGAGTGAATTGCCTGAGCCCGCGGGTTCGAGACCCGCCCGGGCCACTTGGCGAGTCCTCATCTCTACAACAAATCAAAAATTAGCTAGGCGTGGTAGCACGTGCCTGTAGTTCCAGCTACTTGGAAGGCTGAGGCAGAAGGATCACTGGAGCTGAGCAGGTCGAGGCTGCAACGACCGTGAGCGTGCCACTGCACTCCAGTCTGGGCGACGGAGTGAGACTCCAACTCAAAAAAAAAAAGAAAATTACTGTTTGGTACTTGGAATGACAAAAATATTTGAAGCTCAGTGAGTCTGAAACCCTGAGATAGAAGCTATTTTGGGGTGATCATTTCACAGATAGACAAGTTGGATCTACTTGTGAGGTTGAGTGGTGGCTTCCAATGCCTACTGGTTGTTTTGTTTAGTGTTTGGGGAGTAAGTGAACCAGTTTGGGAGCTTGGTACAGACCAAGGTAGATATCTGTAGGCCGGTTTCAGCAGGCTGCCTGTTGGCAAACCAGCTACCAAAAGAATGTTTGTATCTCTCCATCTGCAGATAAAATCGCCAGCAAGCTGTCCGATTCCATGATGTCTGCCCTTGACCTCTCTGGCAACGCTGATGACAGTGCTAGTGACTGATCGACTGATCTCACTCCCCTCCCACTACAAGCACCAGTTCCAGTGGGATGGGGGAATACCAGTGAAAGTTTGGTTCTCCCTGAAGCACCTGTACATGTGTCACTCCCCCCCCCATTGTTCCCTCCACTCTCTCCAGTAAAGAGTCCCAAGAGGCTGGAGTTGCTAAACCCAATACCCTTTATTTAATCCCTACTCTGTTTTACAAGAAACTTAAAAGAAATACCAGCAGAGCCCAGGTGCTACCAATTTATCCTCACCCTCAATCCTGGGATCCTATAGTGGGCTGGTCTGAGGGGTTGCTTTCCCACAAAACCCTCTTGGTCAACTAAATGTGCAACTGGAGGCTAGGCTGCTGGTAGACCTTTACCACTCCACAAGAAATTTCAGCTGTAAGGCATTTCAGCTGTAAGGCATTTCAGGCTATGTATTGTCCTTCCAAGCCCACAGGTCGTACGTGGCAGTGGGAGGAGGAGAACAGTGATGAACCATCCATGTCTCTGTAAGGATCTGGGTATAGGGTGGAGGGAAGAAGAGAATAAACAAGACTGGCTGGTGCTGAAGTGTGCTAGGCACTACTCTATTTGCATGAAGAGAAAACAAGGCACTTGTTGGCAAGCAGGCTGAATGCTTTAGGAACAAGCTCTACCTTGGGGCATTTCTGGGCAGTTTGTGAATTAGGTTGTGTACCTTCAACTGAAGTACTCTGTGTAGGCCCTGCCCTTGTATGACCATGTCTCATCTAGCATCAGCATTTGAGTTCCATGATTTAAGAGGGTTCTGGTATCATTTATTCACAGACTGTCCTCAAGAGAGCTGCTATATTTGTGAGTGCACTAGCCAATTCCTTTCACAGTATCTGGAAGCCACTCTGTTAAAGTATAATTAGCTATCTCCTCTGGGAAATTCTACTCCATCAGACAAGGGCTGTGATCCTAAACAGTGCCAGAGGCCCTAAGAAAGGGACTTGGGGGTAGATGACTGCAAGTGAAACACAATCTCACTTTACCAAGGTATTTTTTTTTTTTAGTTGTGCACATGTCTTCAGTTCTCAGCTACCTACTTGAGTTGACTCATTTGAAAGGGAGTGGACACTTCTACACTGTCCTTGGACCCACAGCTGCATCCTTGCCATTCCCTTGCCTCTACCTTTCAAGCTGACACCTCCTAAGTTACCTGTCTACATCCTGAGAGGGGAACCATGTAACAGGGCCTGGAGGGCTAGTGGCTGCAGGCTGTTATGGCTGGGAAGTGCAGGTCATTCTTGCATTCAGGGGCAGCTAAAGGAGAGTTATGTACTGACTTAGCACAAACTGCACCAAGCTCTGAGAACCTATTATCTCCTTTAACCCTTAATGCAACTCTGCCAGTAAAGGATTATTCTCTTCATATGAAAAATAAATAGGTCCAGAAATTTGACAGGATGGACCCAAGAGGACATATTAAGTGACTATGCCAGGATTGGAACCCAAGCCTGATTAAAACGTTATGCAGGTTGTTTCCTCTGTGTCCTTAACAAAGGAACATTGTCTAAGCACTGACTACATACCAGTCTTTTATCAAGTTCTTCAAATGCATTTTTCCCATTTTTTTGGGTTAAAAAACTAGTAGTGTCTTGCTTGCTAAAATTATGCTCTCAGAGTCCCCTTGGATGGGGCCCAACTTATACATTAAACTCTCCTGGTAGATAATAGTGTTACAGTGAAAAATTGGACAGGACAGTTAAGACCATTTTACAACCATGTGACATTTCGTCATGTAGCATTTAAAATACCATCCCTGACTTTTGGCTTGATTTAGAATTTTGGTGGGAAAGCAATACACATTAAGTACAGTATTCGCTTTATGGTGGTGCTTATTCCCAATAAGCTTATTGTAATTTTCAACTTATGATGGGTTTATTAGGAAATAGACACATCATAAGTGGAGGAGCATCTATTTTATACTAAGAAATGCTGGTAGGTAAGTACTAGAAATGGAAAGTATATGGATGAGTAAGAAACTGCATGGGAACATAATTTGGCCAAAATCAAACAGAAGAACTAAAGTAGTCATGTTGTTAAAAATTTGGGACTCCAGATTCTCTACCTACAGCATGTCTCAAGGTTTTTTTTAAAGCTGTTTCTAAGTCTTTTTTGCTCCTCATTTAAAAAACAATTAAGGTCTAATTTACATACAGTAATGATCCCCCTTTATAGTTCTGTGAGTTTGGACAAATCTGTAAGAAGTGAACCACCACCACAATCTAGATATAGTTGCATCACCCCCCAGAACTCCCTGGGGCTTGTAGTCAACTCCTGCTTCTCTCCTCCAGATCCTGGCAACTTCTTAACTGTTTTCTGTCCTTATGGTTTTGCTTTAGCATGAGTGTCATGTAAAATCATACAGTGGGCAGGCTTATTTTATGCCTTCAGATTAACAAAATTGGATTTAAAAAAAGTTTACATTGGAGTAAAATTTCACGCTGGTGCACAGTTCCATAAGCTTTGATAAATATGTAGAGTTGTGTAACTACCGATATAATCAAGGTACAGAACAGTCCTACTAGCTTTCCTCTACCAAAATCATTTCTGCAATTTTATAGTCAAAACCAGTCACCTACACCTAATCCCTGGCAATCACTGATTTGTTCTTTGCCTTTATAGTTTTGTCTTTTGAAGAATGTCATATAAGTGAAGTTATACAGTATGTAGCATTGTGACTTCTTTTGCTAAGAATAGTGCATCTGAGATTTATTCATGTTGTTGGGTGTATCAATAGTTATTTCTGAGTCGTACTCCCTTGTGTGAATTTACTACCATTTGTTGATCTCTTCCCCAGTTGAAGGATGTTTGAATTCTTTTCAGTTTTGGACAATTACGAATAAAGCTGATATAAACATTCATATGCAAATTTTGTCATCTCATTTCTCCGGAGTAAATACCTAGAGTTGGATTGCTGGGATATATGGTAAGCACATCCTTAACATTCTAAGAAATTGCTAAACTTTTTCTTTTCTTTTTTTTGAGTCGGAGTCTCACTCTTTTGGCAGCGGCATGCTTATAGCCACTGCAACCTTGACCTGCTGGGCTCAGGCGATCCTTCCACCTCAGCCTTCCAAGTAACTGGAACTACAGGCATGCACCACCACATCAAGCTAATTTTTTGATTTATTGTATATGTGAGATCTCACCAAGTTGCCCAGGCTCGAACCCGTGGACTCAGGCAATCCTCTTATCTCAGCCTCCCAAAGTGTTGGAATTATGAGCGTAAGCCACTGCGCCCAGCCAAAAATTGCTAAACTTTTTCAAAATGGCTCTACCAGTTGACATTCCCATTAGTATATGAACGTTTCAACTCCTGGCTGGGTGCTGTAGCTCACACCTGTGTTCCCAGAACTTGGGGAGGCTGAGGTTGGACAATCACTTGAGACCAGGAGTTCAAGACTAGCCTGGCCATTTCTACAAAAAAAAAAATCTTTTTTTTTTTTTTTTTTT
>NW_007259493.1:177930-231479 GCF_000164805.1 Carlito syrichta
GTGGGCTCAGGCAATCCACTCACCTCAGCCTCCCAAAGGCGCGGGATTACAGGCTGAGACACCGAGCCCGGCCAAAAAAAAAAAATCTTTAAAAAAAGAAAGTTTTGGCTGGACTCGGTGGCTCAGCCTGTAATCCCAGCGCTTTGGGAAGCTGAAGTGAGTGGATTGCCTGAGCCCGCGGGTTCAAGACCTGCCCGGGCAACTTGGTGAGACCTGTCTCTACAATAAAAAAAAAAATTTAGCCGGGCGTCGTAGCGCGCACCTGTAATTCCGGCTACTCAGAAGGCTGAAGTGGAAGGATCGCTGGAACCCAGCGGGTTGAGGCTGCAGTGGCTGAAAGTGTGTCACTGCACTCCAGTCTGGGTGACAGAGTGAGACTCCAACTGAAAAAAAAAAAGTTTCAATTCCACATCCTCTTTAGTACTTGTCAATTGCCAGGTTTTTTGTTTGTTTGTTTGTTTTTTACATTAGCTATTCTAGTAGGTATGTAGTGGTATCTCTCATTGTGGTTTTGATTTGTGTTTTTCTAATAACTAATGGTTTGAGCATATTTTCTTTTTTTTGAATTGGAGTCTCACTCTGTTGCCCAGGGTGGAGTGTAGTGGCATGATCACAATTTGAGCATATTTTCATGTACTTATTTGCTATTTGTATATCTTATTTGACAGAATGTTTAAATCTCTTGCACATTCTGTATTGGATTTTTTATTGAATTTTGAGGAGTCTAAGCTGGGTACAAGTTCTTTATCACATGCTTTGTAACATTTTTTTCCCAGTCTGGCTTGTCTTTTTATTCTATAAATAGCCTTTCTTTATTATAGAAAAACTCTATTGACAGATTTATTATTATTTTTTTTAATTATAGTAAAATACACAATCATTCTAGCAGTATGTGCTACAACCTTATAAACTCACTTAGTTCTAGTAGCTTTTTTATAGACTTTTTGGAGACAGGGTCTCACTCTGTCACCCAGGCTGGAGTACAGTAGTATGCTCACGACCACCACAGCCTCGACCTGCTGGGCTCAGGTGATCCTCCCACCTCAACCTCCCAAGTAGATAGGGCTACAGGTGCATGCCATCACATCTGGCTATTTTTTTCTTTTTTGTAAGATGAGGTCTTTCTATGTTGCCCAGGCTGGTCTTGAACTCCTGGGTTTAAGCAGTCCTCCTCCCTCAGCCTCCCAAAATGCTGGGATTACAGGCATGAGCCACTGCACCTGGCCTAATTTTTTATTTTTCGTAGAGACAGAGTCTCACTATATTGCCCAGGCTTGTCTCAAACTCCTGACCTCAAGTGATACTCCTACCTTGGCCTTCCAAAATGCTGGAATTCAGGTGTGAGCCACCATGCATGGCCTGTTTTGTAGATTTCACTGAATGTTCTACATAGACAGACAATCATGTCTTCTGTGGATAAAGATGGTATTACTTTATTTCTAATTTTTATGTCTGTGTTTACTTTTCTTGTCTTATTGTAGTGGCTAGGACTTAAGTATGTTAACTGTAGATTTCTTTATATTGCCCTTTACTAGTATGAGGTGCTAAGTGTTTTAAAATTTATTTTATTTATTTATTTATTTTGAGTCAGAGTCTCACTCTGTCACCCAGGCTGGAGTGCCAGTGGCACGCTCACAGCCACTGCAGCCTCAACCTGCTGAGCTCAGGCAATCCTGCTTCAGCTTTCCAAGTAGCTGGAACTACAGGCACACACCACCACACCCGGCTATTTTTTTGATTGATTGTAGAGATGAGGTCTCACCAAGTTGCCCAGGCTGGTCTCGAACCTCCTGAGGTCAGGCAATCCTCTCAACCTTGGCCTCCCAAAGTGCTGGGATTACAGGCTTGAACCACCACGCTCAGCTGCTAAGTGTTTTTTTAGAAGTGGATGTTAGATTTTTTCAAATGTTTTTATGCATCTATTGAGATGATCACATGGTTTTTATGCTGTAGTTTGTTTTGGTGAATTATAGTGATTTTGTGATGTTAATCCAACCCTGCATTCCTGTGATAAACCCTACTTTATTGTGATGTATTGTTATTTTAATATACTACTGAATGCTATGTTAATTTCCTATTGCTGCTGTAACAGACAAATTAGCACAGACTTAATAGCTTAAAACAACACAAATCTATCATTATCTCATACCTCTAGAAGCCTGATATCCCAAATGGGTTTCACTGAGCCAAAAACAGTGTTGGTAAGGTTGTACCCACTCCAGAGACTCTAGGGGAGAATTCATTTCCTTGCCTTTTTCAGTTTCCAGTGGCTGCTTAGATACCTAGGGTCATGACTTCTTTTTTCATCTTCAGAATAGCAATGTAGTATCTTTTATCTTCTCTGACTTCCTCTTCCATCCTTTCATCTCTATGACTCTGATCCTCCTGCCTCCCACTTATAAGAACTCTTGTGATTACATTGAGTGCACTGGGATAATCTCAACAGGTTGATATTCTTTTTTTTTTTTGAGTTGGAGTCTCACTCTGTCACCCAGACTGGAGTGCCGTGGCTGCTCCCGGCCACCGCAGCCTCAGCCTCGACCTGCTGGGCTCCGGCGATCCTTCCGCCTTAGCCTTCCAAGTAGCTGGAACTACAGGTGCGTGCTACCATGCCCGGCTCATTTTTTGATTTATTGTAGAGATGAGGTCTCGCCAAGTTGCCCAGGCGGGTCTCGAACCCGCAGGCTCAGGCAATCCTCTCACCTCAGCCTCCCAAAGTGTTGGGATTACAGGCTGAGCCACCGAGCCTGGCTAGGTTGATATTCTTAAATTAATCACATCTGGAAATTCCCTTTCACCATGTAAAGTAACGTAGTAAAAAATTCTAGAGATTAGGACCTGTAGATCTTTGAGAGTGGGAGGCATTATTCAGCCAATCACAGATGTAATTTGATACATTTTTTGTTAGAATTTTTGCATGTATGCTTATAAGTGATATTGGTATGAAGTTTTATTTTGTTTAATGTCTTTATCTTTGTTATCAGGGTAATGCAGACCTCACAAGAATGGGTTGGGAAAAGTTTTCTATTTTTAGAAGAGTCTGTGTAAGATTGATATAATTTCTTACATGTTGGAGTTTACCAATAAAGTTATCTGGGCTTGGAGTTTTCTTTGTGGGAAGGTTTAAGACTACAGTTTCAATTTTTGAAACTACATATAGTGCTATTCAGGTTTTTTTTTTTTCTTATTGCATGAGAATTGTTAGTATTTTAAAGAAATTTCTTCCTTTCATGTAATTTGTCTCAAATTAGTTTTTATAAAGTTAATGATATTCTTTTATTATCATTTTGTATAAGCTGTCAAACTGATTCTAAAGTTGAGAAGGAAATTCAAAGTACTTAGAATGTAGCTAAAACAATTCTGGAAAAAATAACATAGTTGAAAGACAACGTGATATCACTTCTTTCATTTCTGATATTGATAGTTTTTCTTCCGTTGATCAGTCTGACTAAAGGTTTATTAATTTTTGATTATCTCATAGAAGCACATTTTAATTTAAGTGATTTTCTCATTGCTTTTCTGTTTTTCTAGCTCATTGGTTTCTGCTTTGATCTTTATTTCTTTTGCTTTTGCTTATTTTGGGTATAATTTACTCTTCTCTTTCTAGTTTCTTAAGGAAGAAGTTGAGGCTAATTAATTTGAGACCTTTCTTCTTTTTGTAATACAGGCATTTAGTGCTTTAAATTTTCTTCTGTGTACTTCCTTAGCAGCATCCCACAAATTTTCATATAATATGTTTTCATTTTCATTAAGATCTAAGTACTTTTAATTTCCCTTATGATTTTGGGGTTATTTAGAACTGTGTTATTTAGCATCCACATATTTGAACACTTGCCAGAGATCTTTCTGTTTTTGATTTTTAATTTAATTCCATTACCTATTTGTGTGTTTATATTTGAAGTGCATTTGTCATAGGCAGCATATAGTTAGTTCTTGCTCTTTTATCCAATTTGACAGTCTCCAACTTTTTTATTTAAAAAATTTTTAATGACTGAAGCAAAAAACATCTAAAACCTCAGCTTCTGGAAGAACCACTTGTTCTTGCCCATCTTGTACTTCTCTTTGAACTTGACCCTGGCTTCCCATCAGGCCTTGCATTTAAGAGCAGGGTCTCTGAAAACATCCTTGTTGACAATGGTTTTGTCCAAGGGGATAGCCACAGAGTACCTTGTGTGCATGAGGTGATTATAGTGTAGTGGCCGAATGTTCAATCCGAGAGACCACCAAGAGCCAATTCCGATGAAAGTTCAAGAGGGTCTTTATTTGCAAGCTCGAGCCTGGACCTCTGGCGACAACCGACACAGCGGAGTACACCCAGAGGCCCCGACTTCTTTAAGCAGACACCTTTTATCATGGTTATACAAAGGGAGGAGGAGTTTAGGGGGACTTTCCAGTCTTGTTACCATTTAATTGGGTAGTAACCTCTGGTGGTCAGCTCAATCGTGGAGGATTGGCTAACTTGACTCGGGCTGACCTTGGTCCACTAGCTGGAGAAGTTGCAGAGACATCTGGAAACTTAGGTGATTTCCCCCTGGCACCTGATTGGTTGTTGCTAAGGGGAAAGTGGATCAAGGGAAGGGGTTGAAGTTTGAACTGGAGCTTTGCAGTTTTTCTCATAACTGAAACTTTAAACAGCTACAGGTTATGTTTTAAAGCAGAAAACTAAAATGGTTGTGCTATTGTCCACAAGCTGATTATATATTTATTGGGTTATAGCATGTTCCTAACCTAAGTCTATGGTATACTCTATTATGGCCCTCTCAATAGTTATAAACTTTCACAAAAGATTTAATCTTTGACCTCTTGGCAATCTTCTTCTTGCCTTTCACAGTTGTCACTCTGCAGGGATAGTGGTCAATTCCAGCCACAAGGGCATGGCTGTAGGGGAAGTCTGAGGTGCCATCATCAATGTTCTTCATGATGATGGCTTTGCGTCCGGAATAACGTCCGGCAGGACCAGCACCACCTTCCTGGGCTTCATGAACTTGTCCATTTTGACGGCAACCACCCAGGCCTACAGCAGAAAGCAGTCTCTGCCTTTTAATTGATATTTAGACCATTTACATTTAATTATCAGAATGGTTATGTTTGATTCTTTCATCTTGCTATTTGTTTTATATTTGTCCCATGTATACTTTGTTCCTTTTTATTCCTTCTCTTGGATTACCATTGTTTTTATGATTCCATTCTTTCTTCTTCCTTTACTTATTAGCTATCCCTCATTTTTTTTATTTTAGTAGTTGCTCAGAGTTTATAGTATAAATATTTAACTCCCTCTTCCTGGCTTTTATGCTAGCATCATAAATTTTACTTACAGATTTCGTAAACCCTGTAATATATTGTATTATTATTTTTTTGAGACAGGACCTTACTCTCACCCAGGCTGGAGTACAGTGGCACAATCATAGATCACTGCAGCTTTGACCTCCTGGGCTCAAATGATTCCCTTACCTCAGCCTCCCAAGTAGTTGGGACTACAGGCACATGCTACCATACCCGACTAATATTTTTATTATTTTTTGTAGAGATAGGGTCTCCTAATGTTGCCCCGGCTGGTCTCAAACTCCTGGACTTAAGCAATCCTCTTGCCTTGGTATCCCAAAGTGCTGGAATTACAGGTGTGAGCCACTGTGTCCTACTGTTATTTTTGTTTATTCTTTAAATTCTCTTTTATAGAGATTTAAATTTTTTTTTTTTTTTTTGAGTTGGAGTCTCACTCTGTCGCCCAGACTGGAGTGCAGTGGCCGCTCCTGGCCACCGCAGCCTCGACCTGCTGGGCTCCGGCGATCCTTCCGCCTCAGTCTTCCAAGTAGCCGGAATTACAGGCATGCGCTACCATGCCCGGCTGATTTTTTGATTTATTGTAGAGATGAGGTCTTGCTGTCCAGGCGGGTCTTGAACCCGTGGGCTCAGGCAATCCACTCACCTCAGCCTCCCAAAGGCGAGGAATTACAGACTGAGCCACCGAGCCTGGCTGAGATTTAAATATTAAAAATAATTATATATTTGCTCATGTAGTGACCACTTCTGGTGGTCTTCATTTTTTTGTGTGGCTTCAGATGTCCATAAGGATTCTTTTCTTTCTGCCTGAAGAACTTCCTTGAACAATTTTTTTGCATTGTGAGTTGGCTAGGCAATGAATTCCTCTGGCTTTTGTGTGTCTGAATTGTACTGTCATTTTGTTGCTTTCATCTTTAAAAGGTATTTTTGCTAAGTATAGAGTTCAAGGTTTTATCTTTCAGTGTTTTAAATATGGTTTCACTTCTCACTTGTATTGTTTCCATTGAGATGTTTGATATCATCTTGATTTTCTGTTTTAGAGACAGGGCCTTGCTGTGTTGCCCAGACTGGTCTCAAATCCTTCTGCCTTCGTCTCCTGAGTAGCTGGGATTACAGGCATGTGCCACTGCACCCAGCTTGAGACCTCTGATGTCATCCTATTTTTTTCTCCTATACATAGTATGTTTTTTATCTTTATTGCTTTTGAGCAATGTGATTATAATGTGCCTTCTTTTTTGTGTGTACTTGGAGTTTATTGAGCACTATGAATACTGAGGTTTATAGCACAGTTTATAGAGTTTATATAGTATAAACTTTTAACTCCTTCTTCAAATTTGGAAAGTTTTAAGGGTACCTGATCTCAAACTAGGCAAAGTGGGGACCAAAGGGAGGCCCAATCTTTACCTGTTAGGTGACCACTTATATACCTAATCCTGAATTGTACCCCACATCTTTAAAATAAAATATTTAAAAAAAGAAAAAGAGAAAAGTTTTTGGCCTTTAGTTAAATATTTTTTCTCTTCACCTGATGACCTCCTTTAGGGATTCCAGTTACTCATTTTAGGTTGCTTGAAATTGTCCTACAGATCACTGATGCTCTTTTCATTTTTGTCTCCCTGTTTCTCATTTTGAGTAGTTTCTATTCTGTAACTTCAAGTTCACTGATCTTTTCTTCTACATCGTTTAGTGTGCTGTTAACCCTTCTGGTGTATTTTTTCCACGTTAGACATTGTGGTTTTCATCTCTAGAAGTTAAATTTGGGTGTTTAAAATATCTTTTCCCTCTACTTACTTTTTGAATATATGGAATATAGATAATAAATGTTTAGTGTACTTCTCTGCTAATTCTATCATCTTTGGCAGTTTTCAGATTTTATTAATTAGTTATTCTCATTATGGGTCATATGAGTCATATTTTCCTGCTTTTTTTTTTTTGATGACCAGTAAGTAATCTTTGATTTGATGCCAGGTCTTGTGAATTTTGCCTTTTTGGCTACTATATATTTTTGTATTTTTACGAGTTTTTTGAGCTTTGTTTTTTGATGCAATTAAGTTACTCAGAGTCGGGCTCGGTGGCTCAGCCTGTAATCCCGCGCTTTGGGAGGCTAAGGTGAGTGGATTGCCTGAACCTGCGGGTTCAAGATCCGCCTGGACAACTTGGCGAGACCTCATCTCTACAATAAATCAAAAAAATTAGCCGGGCATGGTAGCACACGCCTGTAATTCCGGCTACTTGGAAGGCTGAGGCAGAAGGATCGCCGGAGCCCGCAGGTCGAGGCTGCGGTGGCCGGGAGTGGCTACTGCACTCCAGTCTGGGCGACAGAGTGAGACTCCCACTCAAAAAAAAAAAAAAGTTACTCAGAAACAGAAACAGTTTGTTCCTTTTGGGTCATGCTTTTATGATTTGTTAAGCAGATTCAGAGCAGTGCCCAGGGATAATTATTTTCTACTACTGAGATATGACATCATGGAGTACCCTAGCCAACGTTCAGTGAATTATAAATTTTTCCAGTTTGGCTGGTAGTAACAGCCACTGTATGAGCACTAGTTACAGTTTTCTCTAATCTTTTCTGGTAATTCTTTTGCCAGCTTTGGGTAGTTTAGTCACATGTATAATAATACTCTAAGTACTTGAGGAGGGCCTCAGTAGATCATTGACATTCCCTCTCTGTGTAGCTTTGTTATCTCAGGCACTTTTTTTTGGTGAACTCACGCTGCCTAGATCTCCCTGGACTTTCAGGTTCATCTCCTAAGCTTGTTGAGTCTTCCAGACTCTGTCAGCTCCCTCTCCCTGTGCCATAGAGTGGAAACATTTTCAAAGTAATTAGTTAGGGCAATCGTAGGGCTCACCTTACTTGTGTTCTATCTCTCAGAGATCACTGTCCTTTGTTGCCTGATGTCCAGTTCTTGATAACCATTGTTTCATATATTTAGTCGAGTTTTTAAGGTTTTTTTGGTTATTTCAGATGTGAGGGAAAATAGAGCTCCTGTTATTCCACCTTGCACTTCTCTTGATAAATTTATCCTATGTATTTTCTTTTTCTGATCTGTAGTACATAGAATTTCATTTTGTATTGCTATTGTTAATATGTAATTAATCTTGTTTGTATTGTTTATTGCTAATATATAGTTAATCATTGTTGAACTTGTTTATTAGTCTTAATAGGTTTTTTTTGGTTTTTTTTGGTTTTTTTTGAGTGGGAATCTTACTTGGTCACCCAGACTGGAGTGCAGTGGCCGCTCCCGGCCACCGCAGCCTCGACCTGCTGGGCTCCGGTGATCCTTCCGCCTCAGCCTTCCGAGTAGCTGGAAATACAGACGTGCGCTACCACGCCCGGCTAATTTTTGATTTATTGTGGAGATGAGGTCTTGCCAAGTTGCCCAGGCGGGTCACGAACCCTTAATAGGTTTTTATAGATTACTTAAGATTTTATACATATAGGATCATATCATCTGTGAATAAAATAGTTTTGAATCTTCCTTTATAAACTGTGTGCTTTTAATTTGTTTTTTGTAACTCACTGCACTGACCAGGACAATGGTGTATAAAAGGAGTAAAAGCAGACATCTTTGACTTGTTTTCAACCTTAGGAGGAAAACTTCCAGTCTCTTGTTATTTATTAAAGTATGATGTCAATTTGTAGATGTCTTATCAGGCTGATTTCTAGTTTGTTGAGATAATTTTATCATGATTGAGTGTTGCATTTGTCACATGCTTTTCCTGCATCTATTGAGATGATTATGTAGGATTTTTTTTATTAATATGGTATACTGCATTAATTGATCTTTGAATTTTCTTTTTTGAGTTGGAGTTACCCAGGCTGGAGTGCAGTGGCATGATCACGGATCATTGCAGCCTCAACCTCCTGGGCTCAGGCAATCCTTCTGCACCCGGCCTGATCTTTGAATTTTCTTTCTTTTTTTTTTTTTTGAGTTGGAGTCTCACTCTGTCACCCGGACTGGAGTGCAGTGGCCGCTCTCAGCCACCACAGCCTCGACCTGCTGGGCTCCGGCGATCCTTCCGCCTCAGCCTTCTAAGTAGCAGGAACTACAGGCGTGTGCTACCACGCCCAGCTGATTTTTTGATTATTGTAGAGATGAGGTCTTGCCAAGTTGCCCAGGCGGGTCTCGAACCTGCGGGCTCAGGCAATCCACTCACCTCAGCCTCCCAAGGCGTGGGATTACAGGCTGAGCCACTGAGCCTGGCTCTGATCCTTGAATGTTAAACCAACCTTATATTCCTGGAATAAATAGCACTTGGACGTGTGTATAATACATTTCATATGCTACTGAATTCATTTTGCCCCTAGTAACTACCCTTCTACTATTTCTTTTTTTCTCTCTCTCTTTTAATTTTTTTATTTTAAAGATGTGGGGTACAGGGCCGGGCTTGGTGGCTCAGCCTATTAATCCCAGCACTCTGGGAGGCTGAGGTGAGTGGATTGCTGGAGCTCGCGGGTTTGAGACCAACCCAGGCAACTTGGCGAGACCTCATCTCTACAGTAAATAAAAAATTAGCCAAGTGTGGTAGCACCCGTCTGTAGTTCCAGCTACTTGGAAGGCTGAGGCGGAAGGATCACCAGAGCCCAGCAGGTCGATGCTGGAGTGGCTGTGAGCATGGCACTGCACTTCAGCCTGGGCGACAGAGTGAGACCCCAACTCAAAAAGTGTGGGGTACAATTCAGGGTTAGGTATACAAATGTTCATTATGCAGGTACCCTTGTTGATGAGGTGTGCCCCCCTCTCCCTTCTATTTCTAAGAATTCAACTTCTAAAGATTCTACTTAAAAGTGAGATCATGAAGTATTCATTTTTCTGTACCTGAATTATTTTACTTAGCATAATGACCCCCAGGCTTACCTATGTTGTCAGAGATGACAGAGTTTGTTTTTTCTTTTGGAGTTAAAGTTTCACTCTGTTATCCAGGCTGGAGTACTTTTGGCATAATCACAGCCACTGCAGCCTTCCCTGCTAGGTTCAGGCAATGCTTCCTGTCAGCCTTCCAAGTAGCCAAAACTATAGGCATGTGCCATCACACCCAGCTAATTTTTTAACTTTTATCGAAGAAAAGAAGTCTTATCAAGTTACCCAGGCTGGTTTCAAACCTCTAGGCTAAGCAATCTTTTTGCCTTGGCCTCCCAAAATGCTGCGATTACAGGTGTGAGCCACTGTGCCTGGCGAATTTCCTTTTTTAAGGCTGAATAACTTTCCACTGTGTATGTATACATACTCACATCAAATTTTTAAAATTCATTCATTTGTTGACAGACACTAAGGTTTTTTTCAATATCTTGGCTATTATGAATGATGCTGCAATAAACATAGAGTGTAGATATTTCTTAGATATAGGTATTTCCTTTGGATATGTTCCCATATGTGGGATTGCTGATCACATGATAATTCTATTTTTAATTTCTTGAGGTACTTTCATACTACTTTCCATAATGTTTGTAACCATTTTATATTTCCACCAACAATATATAAGGGTTCTCTTTTCTCTACATATTCACCAAAACTTATCTTTCAACTTTTTTTTTTTTTTGAGTTGGAGTCACTCAGATGGGAGTGCAGTGGCTGCTCCCGTCCACTGCATCCTCGACCTGCTGGGCTCCAGCGCTCCTTCCGCCTCAACCTTCCAAGTAGCTGGATCTACAGGCGCGCACTACCATGCCCAGCTAATTTTTGATTTATTGTAGAGATGAGGTCTCGCCAAGTTGCCTGGGCGGGTCTTGAACCCTCAGGCTCAGGCAATTCACTCACCTCGGCCTCCCAAAGTGCTGGGATTACAGGCTGAACCACCGAGCCCAGCCTCAACTTTTTTATAATAGTTATCCTAACAGGTGTGAGATAATATGTCATTTTGGTTTTGATTTGCATTTTCCAGATGATTAGTGATGTTGAGCACCTTTTCATATTCCTTTTGGCCATTTAAAAAAATTTCAATAGCTTTAGGGGTACAAATGACTTTTGGTTACATGGATGCATTGTACAGTGGTGAAGTAGTCTGGGCTTTAAGCATACATCACCCCTACTAGAGCACAATGTACCTGATATGTAATTTTTCATCCCTCCCCACTTTCCACCCTCCCCCTTCTGAGTCTCCGATATTCATTATACCATTCTATATGCCTTTGCAGATGCTTAGCTTAGCTCCCACTTATGAGTGAGAATATGAAATTTTTGGTTTGCTGTTCCTGCATTACTTAGGATGATGGTCTCCAACTCAATTCAAATTGCTGCAAAAGATATTATTTCATTTTTAATGGCTTGAATAGTATTCCATGGTATATATACCACTTTTCACTATCCACTGATCAGTTGATGGGCATTTAGGTTGATTCCATATCTTTGCAATTGTGAATCGTGCTGTGATAAACATACGAGTGCATATGTCTTTTTTGTATAATGACTTCTTTTCCTTTGGGCAGATACCAAGTAGTGGGATTGCTGGATCAAATGGTAGATCTACTTTTAGTTCTTTGAGAAATCTTTATACCAATTTCCATAGAGGTTGTACTAATTTACATTCCCACCAACAGTATATAAATGTTCCCTTTCCACTGCAACTGTGCCAATATCTATTGTTTTTTGATTTTTAAAATAATGGTCATTCTGACTAGTGTAAGGTGGAATCTCATTGTGGTCTTAATTTGCATTTTCCTGGCAATGAGTAATGTTAAGCATTTTTTTCATATGTTTGTCGACCATTTGTATATCTTCTTTTGAGAATATCTATTCATATCATTTGCCCACTTTTTAATGGGGTTTATTTTTATTTTTCTTGCTGATTTATTTGAGTTCTTTGTAGATTCTGGATATTAGTCCTTTGTCACATGTATAGTTTATGAATATTTTCTCCTATTCTGTAGGTTGCCTATTTACTCTGTTGAATATTTCTTTTACTGTGTGGAAGCTTTTTAGCTTAATTAAGTTCTACTTATTTTTATTTTTGTTGAATTTGCTTTGGGGGTTTTAGCCATAAATTCTTTGCCTAGTCCAATGTCCAAAATATTTTTTCCTGGGCTTTCTTTTAGGATTTTTATGGTTTCAGGACTTTAATCCAACTTGAATTATTTTTTGTATTTGGTGAGAGATAGGGATCAAATTTCATTTTTCTGCATGTGGCTTTCCAATTTTTCCAGCACCATTTATTTAATAGGGTGTCCTTTCCCCGGTATACATTTTTGTCTGCTTTGCTGAAGATCAGTTGGTTGTAGGTATTTGGGTTTATTTCTGGATTCTCTATTCTGTTCCATTGGTCCACATGTGTGCTTTTGATTTGCATTTCCCTGATGATTAGTGATGTTGAGCACATTTTCATATTCCTTTTGGCTATTTGCATGTCTTCATTTTAACATGTCTATTCAGGTACTTTCCTGGTTTTTAAATCATATTTGTGTTTTGCTATTAAGTTGTATGAGTTATATATTGTGGATATTAACCCCATTGGGTATGTGGTTTGCAAATATTTTCTCCTATTTCATGGGTTGCCTTTTTATTTTGTTGATTGTTTTCTTTGCTGTGCAGAAACTTAGTTTAATTTAGTCTCACTTGATTATTCATTTTTGTTTTATTGCCTGTGCTTTTGGTGTCATATCCAAAACGTCATTGACAAGGACAATTTCATGGAGATTTCCTGTATGTTTTCTTCTAGGTGTTTTATGACTTCAAATCTTCTTTTTTTTTTTTTTTTGAGTTGGAGTCTCACTCCGTCGCCCAGACTGGAGTGCAGTGGCCGCTCCCGGCCACCGCAGCCTCGACCTGCTGGGCTCCGGCGATCCTTCCGCCTCAGCCTTCCGAGTAGCCGGAATTACAGGTGCGTGCTACCACGCCTGGCTAATTTTTCAATTTATTGTGGAGATGAGGTCTAGCCAAGTTGCCCGGGCGGGTCTTGAACCTGCGGACTCAGACAATCCACTCACCTCGGCCTCCCAAAGCGCGGGATTATAGGCTGAGCCACTGAACTGGCTGACTTCAAATCCTATGTTTAAATCTTTAATCCATTTTGAGTTTGTTTTTGTATATGGTGTAAGGTAAGGATTCAACTTTATTTTTCTTTTTCATGTGGACATACAGTTTTTCCAGTAATGTTTATCAAAGACTATCCTTTTCTCATTGTGTATCTTGGGCAACTTTTTTCAAAGATTAGTTGACCATATATGTGTGGGCTTATTTCTATGCTTTCTATTTTATTCTTGCCCAAGATTGATTTAGCTATGAGTCTTTTGTGATTCCATATGAATTTTAGTTTTTTTTTATTTCTGTGAAAAATAGCATTGGAATTTTGAGAGATTGAATTAAATCTGTAGATTACTTTGCATAATAGGGACATTTTAAACAATATCAGTTCTCTCAATTCATGAACATGGGCTGTCTTTTCTTTCTTTTTTTGAGTCATTGTCTTGCTCTGTTGCCCAGCGCAGTGGCTCAATTCACTCACCTCAGCCTCCCAAAGCTTGGGATTACAGGCTGAGCCACTGAGCCTGGGGTATCTTTTCATTTGTGTCTTGTTTCAATTTCTTTCATCAAGCTTTATAGTTTTCAGAGTACAAATATTTCGCCTCTGTAGTTAAATTTATTCTTACATATGTAAATTTTTTTTTTTTTTTTTTTGAGTTGGAGTCTCACTCTGTTGGCCAGGCTACTGCAGCCTCGACCTGCTGGACTCAGGCAATCCTTCCGCCTCAGCCTTCCAAGCGGCTGCAACTACAGGCGTGAGCTACCATGCCAGGCTGGTTTTTTAAATTTTTTTTAATTGTAGAGACAAGGTCTCGCCAAGTTACCCAGGCTAGTCTCCAACCCCTGGTCTCAGGCAGTCCTTTCTTCTTGACCTCCCAAGGTACTGGGATTACAGGCTTGAGCCACCACACCTGGCTGTAAATTTATTAATGCTATTATGAATGGAATTGTTTACTTAATTTCTCTTTCAGTAGTTCTTTGTTATTGTATAGAAAATTCAGCTGGGCTTGGTGGCTCAGCCTGTAATCCCAGCACTTTGGGAGGCCAAGGCGATAGGATTGCCTGAGCCCGCGAGTTCGAGACTCACCCGGGCAACTTGGCGAGACCTCATCTCTACAATAAAACAAAAAATTAGCCGGGCGTGGTAGCACACGCCTGTAGTTCCAACTACTTGGAAGGTTGAGGCGGAAGGATCACCAGAGCCCAGCAGGTCGAGGCTGCGGTGGCCGGAAGCATGATACTGCACTCCAGTCTGGGTGACACAGTGAGACTCCAACTCAAAAAAAAAAAAAAAAAAAAAGAAAATTCAACTGAGTTTTGTATATTGATCTTGTAGCCTGCAATTTACTGAATTTGCTTATTAATTCTAACAGCTTACTGGTAGAGTCTTTAGGGTTTTCTATATACAGGCGTTGCCAAAAAATGTATACACATTTTAAGTATGATGTTCACTCAAAAGATGGTGTTAATCAAGTGAATGCTAGCATGACCATGCTACAGGCAGGACAGTCAAAGAAAATGGCAGAAGCACAGTTGAGTGACTGTCATGCCACACATAGCTACCATGATTTAATTCAACTTTGAAAGGTAATACATAGGTAACATCTCTTAAAATGTGTATACGTGTTTTTGGTACTGCTTGTGTATACTATATAATCATGTCATCTACAAACAGGGGTAATTTAACTTCTTTCTTTCTGATTTAAATGCCTGTTAATTCTGTCCCTTGCTTAGTTGCTCTGGCTAGGATTTGTATTATTATATTGAATAGAAGTTGTGAGAGTGGGCGTTCTTGTCTTGGCTGGTCTCAAACTCCTGACCTCAAGTGAGCTTCTCATGTTGGCCTCCCAATGTGCTGGGATTATTGACATGAACCACCATGCCTGGCCAGCATCTTTGTCATATTTCTGAACTTAGAAGAAAAGCTTTCAGCTTCTCTTTTTAAAAATTATTTTTATTTTAAAGATGTCAGGTACAATTCAGGATTAGGTATACAAGTGGTCATCATCCAGGAAAAGTTTGGGCCTCCCTTTGGTCCTCACTGTGGTCCTCACTTTGCCTGGTTTGAGATCAAGAACACTTATTGATGTTGTGTCTCCCCCCACCCCCACCACCCCAGCAGTATTCTTCTACTGCCAATTGCTTTTTTATAGTATTATGGTAAATGTTCAGAATCCGCTTATAAGTGAGAATATGTGGTACTCTTATTTATTTCTGTAATGGAACAGAGTATGATAGACTCTAAATCCATCCACGTTGCTGTGAAGTCCATATGTTTGTCCTTCTTTATGGCTGTGTAATACTCCATTGTGTATATGTACCACATTTTAAAAATCCAGTCCAGTTTTGATGGGCAGTATGGTTGGTTCCATGTTTTTGCTATTGTGAGTAGTGCTGCAATAAGCATGCACGTACAGGTATCTTTTTTGTAGAATGATTTGGGTTTCCTCTGGGTATATTCCCAATAGCGAAATTGCTGGGTCATATGGAAGGTCAATTTCTAGTTTTTTTAGAAATTGCCACACACTTTCAGCTTTCACTGTTGATTATAATGTTAGCTCTGGGCTTGTGATACATGGCTTTTATTGTGTTGAGGTACTTTCTTTCTATACCTAATTTGTTGGGGTTTTTTTTTAATCGTAAAAGGATGTTAAATTTTGTCAAATGCTTTCTCTGTATCTATTGAGATTATTATATGATTTTATCCCTTTTCTGTTAATGTTGTGTGTCACAATTAATGTGCTATTGAATTTAGTTTGCTAGTAATTTGAGGATTTTTGCATGTATGTTCATTGGGGATATTGGCTTGTAATTTTCTTTTCTTGTGGTGTTCTTGTCTGATTTGGATATTAGGGTAATGCTGCTCTCATAAAATAGGTTTAAAAGTGTTCCCTCTTGAATTTTTTGGAAGTATTTGAGAAGAATTGGCATTAAATCTTCTATAAATGTTTGGTAGAATTCACCAGTGAAAACCATCTGTTCCTGGTATTTTCTTCATTGGAAGATTTTTTAAATTGCTGATTCAATTTCTTTACTAGTTATAGGTCTGTTCAGACTTTCTATTCCTTTATGATTCAGTTTTGGTAGGTTGTATGCTTCTAGAAATTTATCAATGTTTTTAGATTATCCAGTTTGTTGGCATATAATTATAGTCACTTGTAGTCCTTTGTATTTCTATGAATTAAGTTGTAATGTCTCTGATTTCTGTCTTTCATTTTTAATTTTAGTTATTTGAATCTTCTTTTTTCTTAATTAGTTTGGCTAAAAATTTGTTCATTTTGTTTATCATTTCAAAGAAAAAAAACTCCAAGTCTTAGTTTTGTTGATCTTTTCTATTTTTTTTTTAGTGTATGTCACTTATTTCTTTTGATCTTTGTTATTTCCTTTCATCTATTAACTTTGAGCTTAGTTTGTTCTTATTTTTTTCATTTATTGAAGCATAACATTAGGTTGTTTATTTGAATAGGGTCTTGAAATTACATTTGCACAGCGCTTTACATGAAATGAGAAAGAATTTTTCTAAATCAAATAATTGAATGACTTTCCTGACTTAAAGAACTAAAATTTTGGATAGAAAATAGAGAAAATTAGATAGTTAAAAAAATGCCCTATTGAACTAGCCTCAGATTAAGGAACAGATAAATCCTCAAAACAAGGTGGGGTATATTCATAAAGTGAGAATTACTGAGAATTAAAAGAGAACACATGATGAAAACATGCCACAACATAGATGAATTTCAGAAACCTGATATTAAGTGAAAGAAGGCAGACACAGAAGAGTATATACTATATGATTCCATTTAAATGCACTTCAAGAACAGGCAAAACTAGCCTATGGTATTAGAAATCAAGACACTTAGCAAGTGAATTGGGACTATTCTATATCTTAATTTTCTAATAAACATAGATATAGAGTGGGTGCCAAAAGAACATATGCACATTTTAAAGTATGGTGTTCACTGAAAAGATGGCATTAATCAAATGAATGGTAGTATCACCATGCAACAGGCAGGACAGTCAAAGAAAATGACATAAGCAGGTTGAGTGAATGTCATACACCCTGCTACCATAATTCAGTTCTACCTTGAAAAATAATACATAGATAACATTGCTGAAAAATGTGTGTACATTTTGTGTGTGTGTGTGTGTGTGTGTGTGTGTGTGTATTTGCAAATTCATAGAGTTGTTATTATCTGTGCTTGGAGCCTGTCCAAAGTGGTACATCTAATAGAAGAAGCTTGGGCAGAAAAAAACCCTGAAATTTCAAAAGACTGCACCTTAGTCTAAGAGTAAAGGGGAAATAAACCCTGCTGAAGAGAAGGGCAAAAAGAAAAATTGCTCATCTTGACTTTATTGCTGAATGGAAAGAAAAAACAATTCCCCATAGTAATAATAAACCTAACTTTGACCCAAGTCTTGAATTTAAAATATCATTTCCTACTAAAAAGGAAGCCAGGGTGCCATGGATTAATAACTGGAACATCTTGTGGTGCCAGAAAGTAAGGAAATGTACCCCAAATAATGAAGGCGTGTCACAAGGACATGGGAGTCACCTTGAAGAAGTACACACTACCCAGATCTGAGACAATTTGACTACCATGATAAATAAAAACATTAACAGATTGTAGTTATTGAATAAAACAGGAATCTATGAGTCTGTTTCAAATACATAAATACATTTAAGTATTCAAAAGTCACATGTAGGTAGTGGCAACCCAATTGGACAGCATGGCTCTAGAGAACACTTCATATATTTACATGAGGAATCATATACAAAAATGTCTACTGTAGCATTGTCTGTAATAGCAGGAAATTAGACTCAATTTAAATGTCCATTGGAAGAAGAATGGATAAATAAAATTGTGGTTTATTTAAACAATGAGGCACATACAGCAGTGAAATGAATAATTTGTTATGACATGAACCAACATGGATGAATTTCAGAGACACAATGTTAAGTGAAAAAACAAGTTATAGAAGAAAACATAAAATAATCCTTTACATAAAATTCAAAAACAGGCAAAACTAAAAATTATATAAGATTATAAGCATAGTTGAAAAGTTAATTAGAAGAAAGAAACTAAAAAAATTAAGGTAGTAGTTCTTTTTTGTGTAGAGGAAGTGTTATGTGTTTTGGAAAGGACTTCGAAGGTGATATGATGTTGAGTACTTGGGTAGTCTTGTCATTATTTTAATTACTTTTATATGTATAACACTTAAAAATTTTTTTAATTAAAAAATTTATTGAGGAGAAATTCATATAACATAAAACTAACCATTTTAAAGTGAACTATTCAGCAGCATTAAGTGCATTCACAATGTTGTGCAACCATGGCCTCTATCTAGTTTCAAAACATTTTCATAACCCCAAAAGAAAACCCTGTTTCTATTTTAAAAAATGGATTCCCATTTTCCATATACCCCAGCGTCTAGAAACCACCAGTCTACATTCTTTCTCCACAGATTTATCTATTCTGTATATCTCATGTAAATGGAATATTAAATATATGACCTTTTGTGTCTGGCTTCTTTCATTTAACATAATGATTTTGAGGTTCATTTATGTTGTAACGTATCAATTTTTCATTCCTTTTAGTGGCTGAATATATTTTTGCATGTATATATCACAATGTGTTTCTTAATTCATCTGTTGATGGATATTTGGGCTGTTTTTACCTTTTGGCTATTATGAATGGAGCTGCTGTGTACATACATGCACATTTTTTGGGGGGGTGCTCAGAGCCTCACTTTGTTGCCCAGGCTGGAGTGCAGTGGCATGCTCATGGTCACCGCAGCCTCGACCTGCTGGGCTCAGGCGATCCTTCTGCCTTAGTCTTCCAAATAGCTGGAACTACAGGTACATGCTACCATGCCTGGCTAATTTTTTGATTTATTGTAGAGATGAGGGCTCACCAATTTGCCCAGGCTGGTCTCGAACGCATAGGCTCAGGTAATCCTCTCGCCTCTGTCTCCCAGAGTGCTGGGATTATAGCTGTGAGTCACTGCACATGGCCCATGTACATGTATTTGAGTACTAGTTTTCATTTTCTGGGGGGCAAGTACCTGGGATTGGAATTGCTAGGTCATGAGGCACTCCATGTTTAACTCTTAGGGTAACTGCCAAACTATTTTTTGCAGCAGGTTATATGTATAATAATTTACAATAAGAATTTTAAAAATTCAAATAAAAGGCCGACAATGTTAATGGAGTTACCTGGAGACTAAATCTTTCCTTAACCTCTTTACAATTATTTCCATCTTTGCTTTTTATCCAGTCTATGCATTTCCTTTAGGTAGGGATTTAGTTGATTTCTAGTAAAAGAAAATCCTCTACCTTGGAAAGCAGATGAAAGGAATTTTCCTGGAAGCCAGTACTTTTGACTCCTAGGAAAAAGCTGTGTCAACAGCTTTTCTGAAACCTGGGGAATACAACTGAAAAAGTAAAATATTTCCAGTAAGCATTTGTTATGTGCCAGGCAGACAGCTGTTTTACGATGTTATGACTTTGAAACTTCTCACCTCTCCTGTGATTTCAAATCTATCACGGCTTCAGCTTGTCTCTTGTGGTATCTAGCATGGGGTTGGAGGAGCTTGTTGAATGCTAGGGCGGAATGAGCAGGAGGTGAAGAATAAGGAATTCAGTGTGCTCTGGGTACAGTGAGAAGGCCTGGCAAGGGCAGTGCCCGCCGTGTGGGCGCCACAAGAAGACTACAGAGAGAGTTATCCTTCAAACTGATATTCTTTAAATATTTGTTCAGCATTTATTTGGCAGGGGCAGGAAAAAACCAATTTTTTTCTTTAATAAAAATTGCATAACTTTTTGGATGTTCAAAATAAGAAGTGTATTATATGCACTGAACTTAATTTGACTTATTTGGAATTGCCTTTCATTTCATGGTTTTTCCATTGCTTGTAATTGGAGTGCATTAGTCACTCACTCTCTCTGAGGGGAAAAGTAACGAACTGTCCATGAATAAAGGCATGAAGTCTTGTTTAAATATATATGTAATATATATATGAGTGTGAATTAGAAAGATTTATAAATCATGAATTGTAAATATTTTCTAAAAGATAACGATGATCTAATTCTTGGGTTTCAAAACACTTAAAAATTACATAATAAATTTTTATTAAAAAATGACAAAATGCAAGTTAAATCAACCTGATATGTTGGATAACCTTGCAGTTTATTTTTTAAAAATCAAGTATTAGAAATGCTTGTAGATTTGTATTTATAGTAATTCCCCGGGGATTTAGTTTCTACATATTAAACCCTTTCACCATGTCTAACATGAACTATCAAAAAAAAAAAAAGGTAGTTTTCTGCCATACATTAAACATTAAAACATTTAAAATTGGGAGACCACATGCTGCAACCCAGTGATTTATATTTGTATAAAAAGAAGGGTAAAATATTTTGAATACAGATCATAGGATAAAACAGCCTCAATTAATTAGATTTTGGAAAGAAATGCAGTTTTTCTTGGGGGGAGGGTGGTTGGGGTCTCACTCTGTTGTCCAGGCTGGAGTGCAGTGGCATGCTCATGACTACCTCAGCCTCGACCTCCTGGGCTCAGGGGATCCTTCCACCTCAACCTTCTAAGTAGCTGGAATCACAGGCGCACACCACCACGCCTGGCTAATTTTATTGTAGAGATGAGGTCTTGCCAAATTGCCCAGGCTGATCTCGAACCCATTAGCTCAGGCAAACCTCTTGCCTCTGCCTCCCAAAGTACTGGGATTACAGGCTTGAGCCTCCATGCCCTGCCCACAGAACAATTTCTTTTTTTCTTTTTTTTTTTTTTGAGTTGGAGTCTCACTCCATCGCCCAGGCTGGAGTGCAGTGGCACTCTCACGGTCACCCCAGCGTCAACCTGCTGGACTCCGGCGACCCTTCCGCCTCAGCCTTCCAAGTAGCCGGAACTACAGGCACATGCTATCACGCCCTGCAAATTTTTTTTTTAATTGTAGAGACGAGGTCTTGCCAAGTTGCCTGGGTTAGTCTCGAACCCACGGGCTCAGGCAATTCACTCGTCTCGGCCTCTCAAAGTGCTGGGATTACAGGCTGAGCCACTGAGCTCGGCCATAACAATTTCTTGAATGAGTTGTCTATGCCTGTACTTCCTCATTTTTTACCCACTCCTCAACCTGTGGTGATCTGGCTTTTCCCTCTGTCTCTCTACTATAATTGTTTCTAACAATAACAACCAGCTACCCATTACTTGTTAAGTCCAGTGACTTTTCACAGTTTTCTCTCTCCTTGATCTCTCTTCACATTTATCTCTGTTGACAATCCCCCTCTCACCAAAAAAACAAAAAACAAAACAAAACAAAAAAACTTCCTTCGTTGCTAGGGTCTGAATGTGTCCCCAAAATTCATATGTTGAAACTTAACTGCCAAAGTGATGCTGTTACGTGGGGTCTTTGGGAAATGATTAAATCATGAGGATAGAGCCCTCATAAATAGGATTGATGTTTTTATGAAAGAGCACTGAGGGAGCTTGTTTATCCCTTCCACTGTGTGAGGACACAGAAGTAATCATTTATAAGGAATGGGCTCTTACCAGACTCCAAAACTGCAAGCACCTTGATCTTGGACTACAAAGCCCTCAGAACTGTGAAAAGAAATTTCTGTTATTTATAAGCTATCCAGTTTATGGTATTTTGTTGTAGTAAGCTGAATAGACTAAGACACTGGTTCTCACACTACTCCAATGGGTCTCCAAGTCTTCTTCATTGGTCCTTCTGTCTCTTTCATATACTCTTTTCCCTCCTATTCTCTAGAGTTGAGTACTTTAAAAATTTAGCTCTCAGTTCAAAAATTCCATTTATTCCTCTGCTTTCCCCACACTGGAGAAACTACATCTAAGAGCTAGTTTCAGTTATCAGCTGTATGCTGAACTCTCCCTTTTGCTCATTCTTCCCTCTTGACCTCTAGATATTTATATTCAAAGGCCTCCCGATTCTCTGCCTTTGACAATCTTGCAGGTATTTGAAACTCAACATATATTAACTCTACTTGTCATTTTCATCTCCCTAGTCCTTCCAAACTTGCTCCTCTTCCTGACTTTCCTAAGTCAACAAATAGCACCTCTCTCTACTCAGTCATCCAAGCAAAAACTTGAGCATAAGCCTAGACTCAGCACTTTCCTTTCAAGTTTTATTAATCCTTTCTTTTCAACAGACCCATGTTCTAGGTGACATGGTATCTTGCCTCTAGTCATTTTTCCTACAGTAAGATTAATCTTCTTGAAGTCTAGTTCTGATCACATGACTTCCATGCTCAAGAACAAGCAATAGACCACAATAGAAAAATGAATGATGGACATGAATAGACAAATCTCAGAACACAAATGGACAATAAATATGTGAGAAGGTGCTCAACTTCACTTATAATTAAACAATTAAAACAAAATGATACCAGTTTTCACTTGTCGGATTTGCTAAAACCTAGTGTTGGTGAGGAAAAATGAATACTCACACACAGATGATGGAAGTATAAACTGGCAGAACATTTTGGTGGCAATTTGGAACATGTATCAAAATATTAAGTGTATACCCTTTGATGCACTTTTAGATTTTATTTTATAGAAACACGTAAGCAAGTATATAAAGTTACATATACAAAGACATTTATTATATCATTGCTCATAATAGGTAACTGGAGCAATCTAAATGTTTATCAACAATGAAATTATGAAATATGATATACAGTATATAAATAAATGATTACTAATTTGCTTTTAAAAAGAAAAGGTTGAAGATGGAGCCCCAATCCTGTCTGGCTGAAGACTTGGTGTGGTCTTTTGGGGATGTTGGAGAACTCTGCTTTTCATATTGTCAGAATTAGTTTTCTGGTTTCTTCTCATTTGGATAGATAATTTCTTCTTACTTGAGATTGGCAGGGGGTTGGTGTAGGCACTGTAGGGTTCCCTTGGTTATATATGGCTTTAATGTGGTGAGTTTCTCAATTGCTAGCCATGGCAGCCCAGTCAGAATGGCCATTGTTAAAAAATCAAAAAAACAATAGATGCTGGTGCCAATGTGGAGAAAAGGGAAAGCTTATACACAGTTGGTGGGAGTGTAAATTAGTACAGTCTCTATGGAAAGCGGTATGAAGATTACTCAAAGAACTAAAAGTAGACCTATCATTTGATCCTGCAATTCTACTACTATGTATATCTACTCTAAGGAACAGAGGTCGTTATATAAAAAGACACCTGTGTCCACATGTTCATGCAGCACAATTTCAAAGATGTGGAATTAACCTAAATACCCATCAATTGATTAATGCATAATTAAAATGTGGTATATATACACCATGGACTACTATTCAGCTATAAAAAGAGTAAAATCATGTTCTTTGCAGCAACGTGAATGGAACTGGAGACGCACATATGTAAGAGCTAAATAGTCATAAAGATGGAAATAATAGACATTGGGGACACACATAAGGGGGAGGTGAGAGTGGGGTTAGGTTCAATATTCACTGTATTCATTGAGTCTAAGGTGGGGAATGGGTCACCTGAGACTCAATCCCCATTGCTACACAATATGTCCATGTAATGAATATGCATGTGTGCCCCCTGAATCTAAAATAAAAGAGGAAAAAAAAAAGAATAAGAATAAGGCATCTGTATAACATGACATGGAAAAATAATGATTATTAAGCAAAAATAGAAAGTTTCACAATAGTGTGTAAATCTAATTCTGTGAAGGATAATATTTTTGTATATGTATAAAACCTTTTGGAGATGTAGGTATAAACATTAACTGTGGAAGGAGTAGTTGCAGGGGTAGGGAGGAAAGGGGCTTATACTTTCTGTTTTACACACTTTTGTATTGTTTTATTTTTAAAAGAAGAATTCATTAATTTTATTTTAAAATATTTTTAAACACAATGACATCTAGCGTTAGCTCAAGACTTTGGCCTAAACCTGGGGATAATAGAAGGAATAGAGGAGAACAAACAGGAAGCATGTAGAGAATTAATGAAAAGGAAGTGAAGGACTCAGGTTGAATATAAGTAGGGATAAGGTTTCAGTAGGATTTCATGAGATTTAAAGTTCCCAGATTGTCTACCAATTATATTAGTTTGCTTATGCTGCCTTGACAAAATACCACGATTGGGTGGCTTAAACAACATAAATTTATTTTTTTCACAGTTCTGGAAGCTAGAAGTCTAAGACAAAAGTGTTGGGAGGTTTGATTTCTTCTGAGGCCTCTTGATCCTTGCTTTGTAGGTGACTGCCTTCTTGTGTCTTTTCTGTGCACACACATCCTTGTATCTCTCTGTGTCCATATTTCCTCTTCTTCTATGGATATCACTCATATTGGACCAGGGTCCATCCTAAGGGCCCCATTTTAACTTAATCACTTCTTCAAAGGTCCTATGTCTAAATACAGTTACATTCTGAGGTACTGGAGTTTAGGTCTTCAACATACGAATTTTGGAGGGACACAATTCAGTCCATAACATCAATCTAGGATATTTTGTTTCCTGAGGTGGGAATAATTGTATGGGGATGGTATAAGGTAGGAAACAGGTGTAGGGATATGGATGTTATCTGGTGCCAATTATAATCTGGGAGGTCAACAGAAAGACTGAGATAGCCATTTGCATTGCTAGAGGATGAAGCAGATTATAGTGAATCAGACACTGTTACAAAGAGGTTGGATTATTTGGGATGCCGTTGGATTGCAGAAACAGAAAACCCCCAACACAGCTGGATTTAACGATAAGAAGATTATCTCACTAAACAAGAAATCTGAGCCAGTGCAGCTTAAGGGTTTGTTGATTTAGAGTCTTAGTTATGCCATTAAGGCCTCAAATACTTTCCATCTTTCCACTTGGCAATTTGGAGTGTCAGGTTTTTTTAATTTTAATTTTATTTTTTATTTTTTAAAGCAGGATTTATTGAGAGGACAGAAAAGCTCCCACAGTGGGAGGGGACCCAAAAGAGTTGCCCTATTTTTAAGTGGGACTCCTTATGATCTCACAATGGCTGCCACAGTTCAAGTCAACACCTGCAGAAATCTATGTTCAAAGGCATAAAGTGGACTTTCTTTTCTTTATGTTTCTTTAAAAAAATCAAGAAAAAAACTTTTCTCTTTTTTTTTGAGTTGGAGTCTCACTCCATCACTCAGGCTGGAGTGCAGTGGCATGCTCATGGCCACCGCAGCGTTGACCTACTGGGCTCCCGCGATCCTTCTGCCTCAGCCTTCCAAGTAGCTGGAACTACAGGTGTGCGCTACCATGCCTGGTTAGAAAACACTTTTCTAGAAGGATCTTTTATGAGTCAGAATCCTGGCAGGAAGTAGATGTCACACAGTGACAGGTTAAATTTTCCACAGATGGCTGCAGCAACCTCTCTTATCCCATATACTTTTCTACAGCAAGACCTTGCCACTCTCCTCATTAAGTGGTGGAGTCAAATTCTGTTTCCTTTGAATATGAGTGGTCTTGTGAAACTATCAATCATTAGAGTAGAGCAGAAATGATGGCTGTGTGACTTTTTAGGCTAAGCCATATAAAATGATACGGCTTTTGTCTGATTCACTGGAACACTGACACTTGAGCTACCATGTATAGTGTTCAACAGTTCAGCTACCTCTTATCTGAAAAGCATCAACAACTATCAGTCATTTGAGTGAGTCGTCTTAGCTAGCACACTTAAGCTTTCAGATGACTGCAGCCCCAGCTGACATCTTACTACAACTGCATGAAAGACCCAAAGAGAACACTTTCCTGTTGAACCCTTCTCAAATTCCTGACTCAAAAATAGTGATAAAAATAAAATGGTAGTTTGAAGTCGCTAATTTTGGGGGTAATTTGTTGCACATCACTAGTAATTGCAACACATAAACAGGATAGGTAAGGAGAGTTTAATGAAGAGAGCATGAACAAGATATGGATAAGGTTAAGGGAAACCAGCAAGTAATCTGACAGAAGTTCTTAGTTAGAGGTAAGACACCAATCCATGATGACTTCACAGGGAAGGAGTAAATACTCTGCATTCACATTCTTCTCCCCTTTGATTTCCTACTAGTGCCTCCCATTGGTCAAATCCAGAGACCACGATATACAAAGGGGGACTCCCCCCCAAAATTATCTTCTGGAGGGTGGGCTCCTTTAGTACACTCAGAATTCATTTCTCCAGCTCAAACAGTCAACCAACATTTTAATCTGGAAGTCTTGGGAAGGTTTTGCTATGATTTGTGAAAGAAATGTCCTGAATTGTGACAAACAGGTGATTGGTCTTTCAATATGACAATATACCTGCCCATACTGTGCTGAATATTAAGCAGTTTTCGACCAAAAATGGCATGACCCCTGGGTCCCACCCTCCCTATTCACCTGATCGTACCCCGAGTGACTTTTTTTTTGTTTGTTTCCCAGGATGAAAAAAGCCCTCAAAAGGAAAGGTTTTGCCAATGTAGAAGAGGTGAAACAAAAATCGGCAGAAGCACTAAAAGGCATCAAAATTGATGAATTCAAAAACTGTTTAGAGAAGTGGAAAAAAAGCGTCTCCATAGGTGTATTGCATCAAACAAAGAGAGTACTTTGAAGGTAACTGAAGTCTAAACATGTAAGAATAAAGACGTGACTTTTAAATAAATATATTCAGGATTTTTTGGGATTCCCCCCAGGTAAAGGAACTTGTTGATGCAGGCCCTATGGGAGAGCCTCCCTGAAAGAAGACAGGACAGAGAAGGGTGGAAAGTGGATCTGGAAGGACAAATGGATGATATCCAGCAAGTCCCCAATAGAAATCTCTTCACATCTCGGCCAGCATTGGGTCACATGATCATGTGGTCAATCACTAATATAGGGAATGAGACCACTGTCATGAACTAAGTCTCATCAGTACTCACTTGCTCACTTGTTGAGGCTGAGACTGGAATCTACCTCCCTGAAGTTCATGGCTGCAAACAGAAGGTTGGAGACTAACAAAATTAGAGTTCTGTTTGCAAGAAAGAAGAACAAATCTATTAGGAAGGTGACAAACATTGTCTACCAAAGAGACCATGAGGCACAAAAGTTCATGGCTAACTGCTGCTCCTTAGCTGCTCATTCTATTTCCTGGGCTTTGTTCTTGAAAGATAGTTTTTGGCTAGCACTGTCAGTATAGAAGACTACTGATAAAGATAATGCCAGAAAACTATGAAGATTTGCTTCCTTTATAATGGAAAAATTAAGTATTTATCTCCTCTTCAATTCACTGATTGAAGATTTGGTTAAGTGTAGTGGTGCAATTTTTTTGAAGCAATGCCATACACTGAAGCCTTGGTTACCTCTTTTTTGTTTTTGAGTCAGTCTCACTCTGTCACCCAGGCTGGAATGCAATGGCACGCTCACGGCTACCACAGCCTCGACCTGCTGGGCTCAGGAGATCCTTCTGCCTCAGCCTTCCAAGTAGCTGAAACCACAGGCGTGTACCACCATGCCTGACTAATTTCTTGATTTACTGTAGAGACAAGGTCTCACCAAGTTGCCCAGGCTGGTCTCGAATCCTTGGGCTTAGGCAATCTTCTTGCCTCTGCCTCCTAAAGAGCTGGGATTACAGGTGTGAGCCATCTTGCCCAACCCCTTGGTTACCTCTTGAAGAAGATGATCCTTGGAGATTTTCAGGAGAAGACTGAAGATTGTTGTACTCACTTGTATTTTTATTTCTAATGTTTTTGTATGCATTGACTGCTTCACACAATCAATTAAGAAAATTTGTCCTTAAACCTTGGGTTGAGAAATGTGTCAGTGGAGCAGTGTAATTAGCCTTCAAGAAAAAAAATGATAGGAAAATCACCTTTGAATTTCTATCCACATCTCAATTTTCATCACCTGCACACTAATTGTAGAATCTGCCTTGGTGTAAAATGTCAGAAACCATGTATGAAATTCTTGCATTCTTGTTCTGGTTCCTTTTTCAGCAGTTTCTCTTGGGGGTATGCATATGCATAATAGAATTTCAACATCTAAATAAATAAATAAATAAATAATAGAATTTCAACATCTAAAGTACACAAAAAGATTTTTATTCCAGTTTACTTTTTTAAATTTTATTTTAGAGTTGTGGAGTACGTGTGAGGATTTGCTACACAAGTGAATTGTGTGCGAGTGAGGCTTGGGCTTCTAGTGTTCCTCCTCTCCCCCCAGTAGTGGACATGATACATAATAGGTAGTTGTGTGTCCCTTATCCCTCTTCCCTTCCTCCCTCCACTAGCAGTGCCCAGCATCAGTTGTTCTCGCCATTGTGCTCATGTGCCCAATGTTTAGGGCACACTTATGAGTGAGAACGTGCGGTATCCAGTTTATTTTTATTTTAGATTTGGGAGTACACATGCATGTTCATTACATGGACGTATTGTGTAGTGGTGGGGATTGGGTCTCAGGAGGCCCATTCCCCAGATAGTGAATATTGTGCCTCATAGTTTTTGAACCCTAACCCTCTACCAACCTCCCTCCTTATTGGTGTCCCCAGTGTCTATTATTTCCATCTTTGTGACTGCTCAGCTCCCACATATGAGTGAAAACATGCGGTGTTTGGTTTTTTGTTTCTGAGTCACTTTACTTAGGATGATGATCTCTACCTCAATCCACGTTGCTGCAAAGGACATGATTTAGTTCTTTTTATGGCTGCATAGTATTCCATGGTGTATATATGCCACATTTTCTTTATCCAGTTAATTGTTGGTTGGCACTTAAGCTGGTTCCATGATTTTGCTGCTGCAATGAACATAGGAATACAAGTATTTTTTTTCCACGTAATGATTTCCTTTGGATAGATACCTAGTGGTGGGATTGCTGGGTTAAATGATAATTTAATTTTTAGTTCTTTGAGAAATCTTCAGACTGTTTTCTATAAAGGTTTTCTCCACAATCACGCCAACATTTGTTGTTCTTTGACTTTCTAATAATGGTCATTCTGACTGGTGAGATACTATCTCATTGTGGGTTCAATTTTCATTTCTCTGATGATTAGTGATGTTGAGCATTATTTCATATGTTTGTTGACTGCTTGTGTGTCTTCTTTTGAGAAGTGTCTATTCATGTCCTTTGCCCACTTTCTGATGTGGCTATTTGTATTTTCTGTGTTGAGTTGTTTGAATTCCTTGTAGATTCTGTATATTAGCTCTTTCAGGTGTAATTTTCCAATATTTTCTCTCATTCGGTAGATTTTCTGGTCACTCTGTTGATTATTTCTTTTGCTATGCAGAAACGTTTTAGTTTAATTAAGTCTCATTTGCCTATTTTAGTTTTTGTTGTAATTGCTTTTGGGGTCTTTGTCATAAATCTTTTTCCCTAGAAAAGCAGAGCGTTTCCTAGTTTTTTTCCCCCCATAGGATTTTTATAGTTTCAGCTTTTACATTTAAGTCTTTGATCCATCTTGTGTTAATTTCTGTATATGATGGGTCCAATGTCATTCTTCTGCATATGGCTAGCCAATTTTCCCAGCACTATTTATTGAATAGGGTGTCCTTTCCCCATTTTTAAATTTTTGTTGGCCCTGTCAAAGATCAATTGGTTGTTTGAATGCGGCTTTATTTCTAGACTCTCTATTCTGTTCCATTGGTCAAGTTGTCTATTCTTGTAACAGCACCATGCTGTTTTAGTTACTATAGCCTTATAGTATAATTTGAAGTCAGACAGTGTGATGCCTATGCAATTGTTCTTTTGCCTTACAATTACTTTGGCTATTTGGGTTCTTTCTTGATTCTATATAAACTTTAAGATTGTTTTTTCTGGTTCTGTGAAGTTGGTATTTTGATTGGCATTCAGTTTTTGTTTCTGTGAAAGTTCACTTGGAATGATGGCCTCCAGTTGCATCCATGTTGCTGCAAAGGACATGATTGTGTTCTTCATTATGACTGCATAGTATTCCATTGTGCATATGTACCATATTTTCTTTATCCAGTCTGCTTTTGATGGGCATCTGGGTTGGTTCCACGTTTTTGCTATTGCAAATAGTGCTGCAATAAACATACATGTGCAGTTGTCTTTTTGGCAGAGTGTTTTGTTTCTCTGGGTATATTACCAGAAGTGGGATTGTTGGATCGTATGGTCATTCAATTTTTAGTTCTTTGAGAAATCGCCACACTGCTTTCCACAAAGGATGAACTAGCATATATTCCCACCAACATTGTAGAAGTGTTCCCTTTTCTATGTAGCTCCACCAGTGCCTGTTGTTTTTTGACTTATTAATGATAGCTATCCTGATCAGTGTGAGGTAGTATTTCATTGTCATTTTGATTTACATTTCTCTGATGATTAGTGATGTTGAGCATTTTTCCATATGTTTGTTGTCTGCTTGGATGTCTTCCTTTGAGAAGTGTTTGTTTATGTCCTTTGCCCACTTTTTAACGTTTTTTTCACCCCGGTCAATTCATTTGAGTTCCTTGTAGATCCTGGATGTCAGGCCTTTGCTGGATTCATTGCTTGCAAATATTTTTCCCATTCAGTGGGTTGTCTCTTTACTGTCTTGATGGTTTCTTTTGCTGCACAAAAACCTTTTAGCTTGACAAGATCCCACCTGTCAATTTTCGCTTTTGCAACATTTGCTTTTATCTTATTTTTTCCCTTTAAAAAAATTTATTTATTTATTATAAAGATGTGGGGTACAATTAAGGGTTAGGTATATAAACACCGATCATGCAGGTACCCTTGTTGATGAGGTATGCCCCTCCCTCCCTCAACATTTGCTTTTAAAGACTTGGCCTGAATTTATTGTCTACTCCTATGTCCAGGAGAGTGTTCCCTAAGTTTTCTTCTTAGATTTTTATAGTTTGAAGGTTCTCTAGTTTGCTTTTAGAATACTTACCTATATTTGAAACTGAATGGCCTGCTGGCTTGTATTACTGACATTGATCATTCACAGGTTCAGGGATGCCAGACTTGATGTTGAAGTTCTTATTTGGCTGTTCAGCCTTCCAAAGACTGAGAATGAAGCCAGAGGCTACCTTTAGTGCTTCCTATGCACAAGGGATTGTTTTTAGCACTGAGGATAAAATGACAAACAAAATAGAGTGCCTGCCCTTGTGGCAGTTACATTTCTACTGGGGTCAATAGTTCCTAAGCAAACAAATATGTGTATATTATAGTGTCAAGAAGTGATAAGTGCTAATAAAAAATAAAGCAGAGTAAGGGGGTAAAAGGTGGTATGTGTATTATTTTATTTTAATTTTATTAGAGACGGCCCAATCTGTTACCTAGACTGGAATACAGTGGGGTGATCATAGCTCACTGTAATCTTGAACTCCTAGGCTCAAAACAATCCTCCTGCCTCAGTCTCCCAAGTAGCTAAGATTAGTTAGCTAGCTAAGCATGCACTACTGCACTTAATTTTTATTTTTATTTTTTATAGAAATGGAGTCTCGCTATGTTGCCCAGGGTGGCCTCAAACTCCTGGCCTCAAGCTATCCTCCTGCCTTGACCTCCCAAAGTGCTGGGATTACAGGTGTGAGTCACAATGCCTATTTATTTTTGTTTGTATAAATTTAAGAGGTACAAGGGCAGTTGCAGTTTTGTTACAGATATATTGTATAGTGCTGAAGTCTGGGCTTTTAGTGTATTCATCACCCAGATAATGTACATTGTACTCATTAAGTAATTTCTCATCCCTAGCCCCCTTCTGTGTCTCCACTGTCTATCATTCCACTCTCTATATCAAGGTGTTTGCATTATTTAGCTCCCATCTGTAAGTGGGAAAATGTGGTATTTCTGTTTCTGAGTTGTTTCATTTATGATAATGGCCTCCAGTTTTATCCATTTTGCTGAAAAATATGTTACTTTATTCATTTTTGGTGGCTGATTAGTATTCCATTGTATGTATATGTATAATATATATCACATTTAAAAAATTCAGTCATCCATTGATGAACACATAAGTTGATTCTATATCTTTGCTGCTGTGAATAGTGTTGTTATAAACATATGAATACAGGTATCTTTATGATATAATGATTTATTTTCTTTTGGGTGTATATCTAGTGGTAGGATTTCTGGATAAAATGGTAGTTCTGTTTGAGAGTTCTATGTGGTAGTTCTATGAGAAATCCCCATACTGTTTTCCATAGAGGTCATACTAATTTACATTCACACTGACAGTGTATAAGAATTCCCTTTTCTTCACAACCTCAACAACATTTGTTATTTTTTGAATTTTTAATAATAGCCATTTGGCTGATATGAGATAGTATCTAATTGTGGTTTTAATTTGCGTTTCTCTGATGATTAGAAATGTTGAGCATTTTTTTCATATGCTTGCTTCCCATTTGTATGTCTTATTTTGAAAAACGTCTATTCACCCTACTCACGACCCTAGACAGATCATCAAGACAAAAAATCAAGGAGATCCAGAACCTCAGTGTGACTCTTGACCAAATAGACTTTATTAATACTTACAGAACAAACTACGGAATATATATTCTACTCATCACCACGGAACGTACTCTAAGATCGACCACACCCTCGGCCATAAATCAAATATAAACACATTTCACAAGGTTGAAATCCTGCCATGCCCTTTCTCAGACTATAGTGGAATGAAAATAAATATCAACACCAACAAAGCTCCCCCAAAACCCACAAAGACATGGACACTAAACAGCATGATGCTAAACAACTCCTGGGTCAACATGGAAATCAAAACAGAGATTAAAAGATACCTGGAAACAACGCCGGGCTCGGTGGCTCAGTCTGTAATCCCACGCCTTTGGGAGGCTGAGGTGAGTGGATTGCCTGATCCCGTGGGTTCGAGACCCGCCTGGGCAGCGAGATCTCATCTCTACAATAAATCAAAAAATCAGCCGGGCGTGGTAGCGCATGCCTGTAATTCCGGCTACTTGGAAGGCTGAGGCGGAAGGATCACCGGAGCCCAGCGGGTTGAGGCTGCGGTGGCCGGGAGCGGCCACTGCACTCCAGTCTGGGCGACAGAGTGAGACTCCAACTCAAAAAAAAATAAAAATAAAAATAAAAAGAAAAAAGATACCTGGAAACAAATAAAAATGAAGAAACATCTTTCCAAAACCTCTGGGATGTCATGACAACAGTACTAAGAGGGTAATTCGTATTTCTACAAACACATATGGAAAGATCACAAGTTAACAACCTAGCAAATAACCTAAGGTAGTTGGAAAAGCAAGATAACCAAACCCTAATTTCAGCAGAAGAATCCAGATCACCAAAATAAAAGCCCAAATTCGGGACATAGAAGACAAAAAGATAATACAAAAAAAAACAATGCAACAAAAAGCTGGTTCTTTGAAAGGATAAACAAGATTGATGGGCCCCTAGCTAGAATGACCAAGAAAAAGAGAGAAAAAGCCCAAATAAACAATCATAAATGCAAAATGTCAAGTCACAACTGACCCTGAGGAAATACAAAAGATTACTAGAGACTTCTACATACAATTGCATGGAAACAAACTTGAAAACCTAAAGGAAATAGAAGACTTTCTCACACCACACAACCTTCCCAGGTTGAAACAAGAAGAAATCGAGACCCTGAATAGACCAATAACAACCTAGGAAATTGACTATGTCATAAGAAAACTACCTACAAAAAAAAAAAAGTCCTGGACCAGATGGCTTTCCAGCAGAATTCTACAAAACATACAAGGAGGAACTGATACCAATCCTACTGAAAGTATTCCAGGCAATCGAGAAGGATGGAACTCTTCCCAAATCATTTTACAAAGCTAACATCACATTGATAACCAAACCAGGTAAAGATCCAACAAAGAGAGAACTATAGGCTAATATTCTTGATGAACATAGATGCTAAAATTCTCAACAAGATCCTAGCAAATCGGGTTCAACAATATGTCTCAAAAATCATCCACCATGACCAAGTAGGCTTCATCCCTGGGATGCAGGGCTGGTTCAACATTTGTAAGACCATAAATGTAATTAAATACATCAACGGTTGTAAAAACAAAAACCACATGATCATATCATTAGACTTGGAAAAAGCTTTTGATAAAATCCAGCACCCCTTCTTGATAAAAACCCTCAAACATCTAGGCATAGATGGAACATATCTCAAAATAGTAGGAACCATCTATGAGAAACCCACAGCCAGCATACTGCTAAACAGACAGAAACTGGAACCATTTCCCCTGAAAACTGGAGCAATACAAGAATGTCCACTCTCATCCCTCCTTTTCAACATAGTTTTGGAAGGCCTAGCTAGAGCAATCAGACAAGAGAAGGAGATCAGCGGTATCCAAGTAGGAAAAGAGGAAGTCAAGTTATCCCTCTTTGCAGATGACATGATTTTATACCTTGAAAACCCTAGAGAATCTATCAAAAATCTCCTTGCACTGATAAAGGACTTTGGCAAAGTCTCAGGGTACAAAATCAATGTGCAAAAGACAGTTGCATTTCTATACACCACCAACAAACAAACAGAAACCCAAATGAAAGGCACAATCCCATTCACAATAGCTAGAAAAAAAAAAGAAATACCTTGGCATCTTCCTAACCAGAGACGTGAAAGACCTTTACAATGAAAACTATAAAACACTGCTCAAAGAAATAAAAAATGACACAAATAAATGGAAAAATATTCCATGCTCATGGATTGGAAAAATCTGCATTGTTTAGATGTCCATTCTACCCAAGGCAATCTACAGATTTAATGTCCATTAAATTGCCAGCAGCATTCTTCTCAGGCCTGGAACCAGCAATACAGGAATTCATATGAGAACATAAGTACCACAAATTGCCAAAACAATCCTCAGCAATAAAAAGCAGAGCAGGAGGTATCACACTCCCAGACTTTAAACTCTATTGTCAAGCTACAGTAATCAAAATAGCCTGGTATTGGTATAAGAACAGGCATATAGACCAATGGAACAGGACAGAGATTCCAGAAACAAAACCTCAAATTCTCAACTAACTCATCTTCGACGAAGCCTCCACCACCAACGATTGGGGTAGAGGAGAACCTTTTCAGTAAATGGAACTGGGAAAACTGGCTGACTACATGCAGAAGATTAAAACAAGACCCCTACCTATCCCCCTACACAAAAATCAACTCTAAATGGATCAAAGACCTAAATGTAAAACCTCAAACTATAAGAACCTTAGAAAATGCAGGAGACACCCTTATGGAAATTGGAACTGGCAACCAATTCCTGATCAAAACCCCAAGTGCCCATGACATAAGAGATAGATAGACAAGTGGGACCTCATCAAACTGACAAGCTTTTGCAAAGCAAAAGAAACCATGGAGAGCAGGGAGACAGCTCACAGACTGGGAAAAAATATTTTCCAATTGTATGTCTGACAAGAACTAACATCTAGGATCTACAAAGAACTCAAACCTGCCGAAAAGAAAAAAAGCAAACAGCCCCATCACAAAGTAGGTTAAAAGATATGAATAGATAGTTCTCAAAAGAAGACATGTGAGCAGACAATAGATACATGAAAAATTGCTCAGCCTCACTAGTCATCAAATAAATGCAAATTAAAACTACACTGAGATACCACTTAACTCCAGTCAGGAAAGCTATCTTCAATAATTCAAAACACAGCAGATACTGGAGAAGATGTGGTGAAAAGGCAGCACTTCTACACTGTTGGTGGGAGTGTAAACTAGTACAACCTCTGTGGAAAACAGTGTGGTGATTCCTAAAAGATCTAAAAATCGACCTTCCATATGAGCCTGCAATCCCCCTAATGGGAATATATCTGGAAGAACTCAAATCACTATTAAAAAAAATACCTGCACACATATGTTTATTGCAGCATTTTTCACAGTAGCAAGAACATGGAACAAATTGTGCTGCTCATCAAAAGAGGACTGAATAAAAAAAATGTGGTACATATACACGATGGAATATCATGCAGCCATAAAGAAGAACAAAATCATGAACTTCACAGTAACCTGGATGGACTTAGAGTCTATAACACTGAGTGATCTTTCACAGAAACAGAGAACTGAGTATCACATGTTCTCACTCACCAGTGAGTGAAATCTTGAACAATTATCTTAAGACTATAAGAAAAGGATTGGCAGTAGTGGGAATCTGCTGGGTGTGGGGGACACATCATCAACAAGAGTACCTGCATAATGAAGATTTGTATACCTAACCCTGAATTGTACTCCACATCTTTAAAATAACAACAAATTAAAAGAAAAAAAGAGAAAAATTTCTATTCAAGTCTTTTTCTCACATTTTAATGTGGTTATTTGTCTTTTTGTTGTTGTCGAGTTTTTTGAGTTTCTTGTTATTTCTGTATATTAGTCCCCTGTTGCTTGCATAGTTTTTGAATATTTTCTCCCATTCTTCATGTTTTCTGTTCATTATGTTTATTATTTATTTTGCTATGCAGAAGATTTTTAGTTTAATTAAGTTTCATTTGTGTATTTTTCTTTTTTTGCTTATGATTTTGAGGTTTTAGTCATAAATTGTTTGCCTAGGTCAAGGTCCAGAATAGTTTTTCCTAGGTTTTCTCTTAATATTTTTATAGTTTCAGGTCTTACATTTAAGTCTTTAATTCATGTTGAGTTGGTTTTTGTATGTAGTGAGAAATAGGGGTCTAGTTTTATTCTTTTGCATATGGCAATCCAGTTTTCCAAGCATCTTTTATTGAAAATGGTACCCCACATCTTTTAAAAACAAAAACAAACAAAACAGTGTCCTTTCCACAATGTATGTTTTTGTTGACTTTGTCAAAGATCAGTTAGCTGTAGATATGTAACTTTGTTTCCAGATACTCTATTCTGTTATGTTGATCTATATGTTTGTTTTTAGACTAGTACCATGCTGTTTTGGTTACTATAGCCTTGTAGTATAAGTTAAAGTCAGATAATGTGTTGCCTCCAGTTTTATTCTTTTTGCTTAGGACTGCTTTGGGTGTTCAGGTTCTTCTTTTGGGGCCATATGAATTATAAAATTGTTTTTTCTAATTCTGTGAAAAATGATGTTGGTATTTCAACAGGGATTGCATTGAATCTGTAGATTCCTTTGAGCAGGGTGATCATTTTAATGATATTAACTATTTTGCCAGACATGGTAGCTCACACCTGTAATCCCAGAATTTTGGGAGGTGGAGGTGAGAGGACTACCTGAGCCCAGGGGTTCAAGACAAGCCTGGGCAACTTGGTGGGACCTCATCTTTATAAAAAAAATTAGCTAGGTGTGGTGATGCATGTGTGTAGTTCCAGCTATTTGGAAGGCTGAAGTGGAAGGATCGCTTGAGCCCAGCAGATCAAGGCTGTGGTAGCTGTGAGCATACCAGTGCACTCCAGCCTGGGTGGCAGAGTGAGACTCAGACTCTGCATTTAAAAAAAACCCCACATTTTGATGATATTAAGTATCTTGTTTCATGAGCATGGAATGCTTTTCCATTTGTTTGTGTTATCTACAAATTTTTTCCCTAGTGTTTTGTGGTTTTCCTTGTAGATATCTTTTACTTTCTTGATTGAATATATTCCTAGGTAGTTTATTGCTTTGTAGTTATTGTAAATGGGAATGCCTTTTTGATTTTGTCCTCTGCTTGATTGTAATTGATGTTTAGAAATACTACTGATTTTCTACATTGCTTTTATATCCTGAAATGTTATTGAATGCATTTATTGAGTCTAAAATTGATAAACTACTAGCTAGAGTAATCAAGAAGAGAGAAGGTCCAAATAAGCACAATCACAATGGAAAAAGGAGACATTACAACGGATACAACAGAAATTCAAAAGATCATCCAAGACTATTATGGACAATGATATGTGCACAAACGAGAACACCTAGAGAAAATGGATAAATTCTGGAAACATATAATCTTCCAATTAAGCCAGGAAGAAATAGAAATTTTAAACAGAAACAATTATGGGTAGTGAGATTGAATCAGTAATAAAAAAAAAATCTCCCAACATGAAAGCATCCAAGACCAGTCACAGCCAAATTCTATCAAAGGTACAAAGAGGAATTGGTATAAATCTTCCTGAAACTGTTCAGAAAAATTATGGAAGAGGGAATACTCCCTAATTCATTCTACAAATCTAGTATCACCCTGATACCAAAACCAGACAAGAAGGCAACTATGACAACAAAATTACTGACCAATATCCCTGATGAACATAGACATGAAAATCCTCAATAAAATACTACCAAATCTAATTCAACAGCACATCAAAAAGCTAGTACATCATGACAAAGTAAGTTTTATTCCAGGGATGAAAGGATATGTCAACATACACAAATCAATAAATGCGGTAAATCATTATCAAAATAATGGAGGGCAAAACCATATCCTTATTTCAATTAATGTAGAAAAAACATTTGATAAAATTAAGCATGTCTTCATGATAAAAATGCTCAACAAGCTAGGCATAGAATAAACATATGCCCAAATACTAAAGGCCATATATGACAAACCCACAGCCAACACAGTACTCAATGGGGAAAGTTGAAAGAATTCCAAGAACTGGAGCAAGATAAGGGTGCCTACTTTCACAATTCCTATTCAACATAGTACTGGAAGTCCCAGTTGGAGCAGTCAAGCAAGAGAAAGATTAGGTCAAATTATCTGTTTGCTGACAATATTATTTTATGCCTAGAATACTCTAAAGACCCCACCAAGACTTTTAGATTTGGTAAATATGTGCTATTTTAGATAGGTATTTGAATGAGTAGAGTGTTTACTGAATGACTGAACCTATTTTGCCTTTTTAAAAAGCTTGCCATCTTTTCTCCTCTTAGCCCTGTCCAGCTTAGGTCACGTTCTTTGTTTGTAACTTGGATCTCCTGTCCACCCGTACTAGTGTCAGGGGAAATCTAATAACTAGAATGACAGGGTCCCTTCCATGCTTATAATTCTTCTGTGACTTTATATTGCCTATAAGATAACGGCAAGCTTTTGGGCTTGGAATTTAAAGGTTATCATGACCTGGTACCTATTAACTTCTCCAGCCTCATCTCTCACCTTTCCCCCTCCTCTGTCTTAAACTAAGCAGCACTCAACTACCTGCAGTAACGGCCTTTAAAAAAATCCAACTCTGATCTACTTCTCACCACATTCCTTACCACTACTGCTTTGGTCAAGGCCCCATCATTTCTCACTTGAATTACTGCAGTAGTCACTTTACTTATCTTTCTTGCTCCCTCCTCTTCAAAGTTTTCTTCTTAAAGCAGCTAGGGGGATCCTGTTAAAACTCGAGTCATATCCCATCCTTCCTCTTTAAAATCCATTTCCTCTTTTTTCAAAATCTTTCCATGGCTCCCATCTCACTCAACTTAAAAGCTGAAGTCTTCATTACACCCTACAAATTCTGCATGATTTGTTCTGTGATCTCTTTGACCTTTCTCCCTATCTTTTTCCCTGCTCAGCTAGCCTGGCCTCCTTCCTGTTCTCAGAACAGACCAGACCCGTTCTCACCTCATGGCCTTTGCTCTTTCTTCCTGGAGTTTTCTTGCCCTAGTAGAACAGCTAATTAAGATCTCTAGGCTCAAATGATTCTTGAGAGGACTTCCCTGAAACTGAGTAATAGCTATGCCATTCTATTACCATTTTTTGAATTTAAACAATTGCTATACTACACACAGCCATTTTAACCATTCTTAAATCCACAATTCATTGACATTGACTACATTCACAGTATTGTGCAATCATCACTACTATTTACTTTAAAAAATTTTTATCACCCCAAACAGAAATTTCCTATTCCCCCTCCCCAGAGCCCCTGGCAATCTCTAATCTACTTTCTGTCTCTATGAATTTTCCTATTCTAGATATTTCATATAAATGGAATAATACAATATTTGTCCTTTTGTGTCTGGCTTATTTCATCAGTTATCATAATGTTTTCTTTCTTATTTTTTTTTTTTGAGTTGGAGTCTCACTCTGTCACCCAGACCGGAGTGCAATGGCCGTTCACGGCCACCGTAGTCTTGACCTGCTGGGCTCCAGTGATCCTTCTGCCTCAGCCTTCCAAGTAGCTGAAACTACAGCGTGCGCTACCACACCCAGCTAATTTTTTAAAAATTTATTTATTGTAGAGATGAGGTCTCACCAAGTTGCCCAGGCAGGTCTCGAACCCGCAGGCTCAGGCAATCCACTCATCTCGGCCTCCCAAAGTGCTGGGATTACAGGCTGAGCCACCGAGCCCGGCCTGCATAATGTTTTCAAGGTTCATTCACATTGTAGCATGTGTCAGGATTTCATTCCTTTTTATGGCTGAATAATATTCCATTGTATGAGTATATCACATTTTGTTTATCCATTCATTTGTTGATGGACACAGGTTGCTTCCATCTTTTGGTTGCTATGAATAATGCTGCACTAAACATTGGCATACAAAAATCTATTGAAGTTCTTGTCTTTTTAATGCATAGTTTATATAAAATATGGTTTTATTTATATAAAATAAATCAAGTACTAGTAATACATATACATTAATTGTATGTATATTAAAAAACATCTGGCTATAATAAACTGTTAGCAATGGTTCTTGGGCTTAAGGGAGGAGAAAGAATAAAGATATTTCACTTTTTAAAAATGTTACACTCATTGTTTGAATGTCTTATGACAAACATGTATTACTTTAGTATAACTTACAAAACAATTTCAAAAGGACACCCACACAAACTATCCTTGTAGTCTTAAAATTTAAATTAGCGTTTATGAAAATGTGTGATCCAAGGAACCCCTTGGAGTTCCTGTTTTCAAATTTTTTGTGTATATACCTATGAGTAGAATTGCTGGGTTATATGGTAAACCTATGTTTAGCTTTTTGAGAAGCAGCCGAACTGCTTTCCACAGCAACTGCACCTTTTTATGTTCTCATTTTTAAAAGTTATATTTGCCAGGCATGTTGGCTCACACTTGTAATCCCAGCATCTCAGGAGGCTGAGGTGGGAAGATTACATGAGGCCAGTAATACGAGACCAGCCTGGGCAATAGAGTAAGACTCTGTCTTAAAAAAAAAATTAACCATGTGTGATGGTATGTGCTTGTAGTTTTAGCTTCTTAGGAAGCCTAGTCAGGAGGATCCCTTGAGCCCAGGAGTTTGAGAATGCAGTGAGCTATGATTGAGTCACTGCGCTGTAGTCTGGATGACAGAGTGACACACACACACGTATATATACTCATTCTAGTAGGAGGTATGAAGTGATGTGATTTTGATTTGCATTTCCCTAATTACTAATAATGTTGAACATCTTTTCAAGTGCTTATTGTCCACGTGTATGTCTTTTTTTTGAGAAGTATCTATTCAAGTCTTTTCCCCATTTTAAACTTTTTTTTTTTGAATCGGAGTCTCATTCTGTCACCCAGGCTGGAGTGTAGTGGCATGATCACACCTCACTGTAGCCTTGATCTCCTGGGCACAGGTAATCCTTCCGCCTCTGCCTCTCGAGTAGCTGGGACTACAGGCATACCATCACTCCTGGCTATTTAAAAAATTTTTTTTTGGGAGAGGCAAGATCTTGCTATGTTGCCCAGGTTGGGTTTGAATTTCTGGTCTCAAGCAAACCTCCCGCCTCGGCCTCCCAAAGTACTGGGATTACAGGTATGAACCACCATGCCTGGCTCTTTCCTCATTTTTAAATTGGATTATTTGTCTCTTCGTTTTGAGTTGCAGGAGTCCTTTATGCATTGTGAACATTAAATTCTTATCAGATATATAATTTACAAGTATTTTCTTCCATTCTGTAGGTTGTCTTTTCACTTTTTTGATAATGCTCCTTCATGCACAATTTTTTTTTAACTTTGATGAAGTTTCATTTAACTATTTTTTCCTTTGTTGCCTGTGCTTTTTTGTATCATAACTAAGAATCCACTGCCAAGTCCAAGGTTGTGAATGTTTACTCCTATGCTTTTAAAAGGGTTTATGAGCTGGGCTCCGTGGCTCAGCCTGTAATCCCGCACCTTTGGGAGGCTGAGGTGAGTGGATTGCCTGAGCCCGCGGGTTCGAGACCCGCCTGGGCAGGGAGACCTCATCTCTACAATAAATAAAAAAATCAGCCAGGCGTGGTAGCACGTGCCTATAGTTCCGGCTACTTGGAAGGCTGAGGCGGAAGGATCGCCGGAGCCCAGCAGGTCGAGGCTGTGGTGGCGGGGGGCCGCCACTGCACTCCAGTCTGGGCGACAGAGTGAGACTCCAACTCAAAAAAAAAAATAAAATAAAATAAAAGGGTTTATGGCTCTTATAATTAGGTCATTGAACCATTTTGAGTTAATTTTTGTATATAATGAAGGTAGGTTATCTACTTCATTCTTTTCATGTAGAAATTCAGTTTTCCCAGCACCATTTGTTGAAGAGACTATTCTTATTCCATTTAATGACTTGGCACCATTGTCAAAATCAATTGGTCAGAGATATATGGGTTTATTATTGGACTGTCAATTCTACTCCAATGGTCAATATGTCTATACTTAAACTACTACCACACTATTTGGATCACTCTAGCTTTGTAGTAAGTTTTGAAATTGGGAAGTATTAGTCATCTAATGTTATTCTTCTTTTTAAAGATTGTTTTGACTACTAGGGGCTCTTTGCAATTCCGTATGAATTTGAAGATTTGCTTTTCCATTTCTGCAAAAAAAAGGTGTTGGAATTTTGTAGGGATTGTGTTATATCTGTAGGGATTGTGTTATATCTGTAGATTCCTCTGGTGAGTATTACCATCTTAACAGTATGCATCTTTCTGTCCATTAGCATGAGATGTCTTCATTTCTTTAAGTAATGTTTTGTAGTTTTCAGTGTACAAGTCTTTCACATTTTGGGATAAATTTATTCTTGGGTATATAATTTTTAGATATTATTATAAATGTAATTGTTTTCTTAATTTCCATTTTAGATTGTTCATTGTAGGTATATAGAAACACAGCAAATTTTTGTTTGTGTTGATCTCGTACTCTGTAACTTGGCTAAATTTGTTTATTTGCTTTCGTAATTTTTCCTGTGGATTCTTTGGTTTTATACAGAGGAGTATGTCACCTGTGAATAGAAATGGTTTTGCATCTTCCTTTCTGTATTGCTTTGCTAGGACTGCCATAACAATGTCCCATAGGCTTGGCGCCTTAAAAAAAACAGACAAGCCTGGCCGGTCTCAGTGGCTCAGTTTGTAATCCCAGCACTTTGAGAGGCTGAGGTGAGTGGATTACCTGAGCCTGTGGGTTCGAGACCAGCCTGGGAAACTTGGTGAGACCCTGTCTCTACAATAAATCAAAAATAGCAGGGTGTGGTAGTGCCCGCCTGTATTTCCGGCTACTTGAAAGGCTGAGGCTGATCACCGGAGTCCAGCAGGTTGACGCTCGGATGACCATGAGTGTGCCACTGCACTCCAACCTGGGTGACAGAATTAGACTCCAACTAAAAAAACCCAAAAAACAAAAAACCAAACCAAACCAAACAAAACAGACAAGCTTGAAGTCTGAGATCAGGTTCTTGGCAGGAATGATTTCTTTTGAGGTTTCTCTCTCTTGCTTGTAGATGGCCATCTTTTCCCTGTCTTTACATGATCTTTTCCCTGTGTTCTTAATCTCTTCTGACAAAAACACTAGTCATATTGAACTAGGACCACCCTAGCGACTTCATTTAATTACTTCTTTAATGACCCTATCTCCAATTCGGGCACATTCTGTGGTGCTGGGGTTTGGGAATTTAACATATGAATTTTGAGCACACAATTGAGCCCATAACACTTTCTAATTTGAATGCATTTCATTTCTTGTTCTAGATTGCTCTGGCTAGAACTTCAGTACAACGTTGAAAAACAGTAGAGAAGTAGGGTATTCTTGTCTTGTTCCTTATTTTAGGAAGAAAGCTTTCGGTCTTTCGCCATTGAGTGTGATTTTAGCTCTGGTGTTTTGATAAATACCCTTTATCATGTTGAGAAAATTCTTCCTTTTTTGAGAAAATTCTCTTCTATCCTTACTTTTCTTCTTTTTTTTTTAATCATGAAAGGGTGTTGGATTTTGTCAAAGGACTTTTCTATATCACTTTGAGATGATCATGTGGATTTCTTTGGCTTTGTTCTATTAATGTGGTGTATTGTTTGATTTTATGTTCAACCTCCCTTGCATACCTGGAATAAATTCCACTTGGACATGGTATATAATTATTTTAATAAACTGTTGGATTCAGTTTTTTAGTATTTTGTTGAGCATTTTTGCATCGATATTCATAAAGAATATTAGTCTGTAATTTTCTTATTTTTTTTGCAAAGTAGTATTTATTATAGTCTTATTTATAATAGGGAAAATTGGAAATAACCAAAATATCTAACAGAGAACTAGTTAAATTATGGCATGGCATCAAAGCAAAAAACCACAGTGAAGAGTATGAATATATTTGATTGTATATAAAATTTAGGCAATGCAGGTGTCCTTTTTTTGCGTGGGCACCGCGATTTGGCTTCTGGAAGAAGAAACTAAGGCCTGGAGTTTGAGTAATTTGTTCAAGATTACCAAGTTGATAAAAGGACAAGAACAGAATCCCCAGCACTGGCTGAAGATGCCCAGCCAATAGAGCTTGAGAAGGAAATTTATAATCAGGTGAATATAGCATTAAAAGATGCAGAAGGCATCTTGGAGGACTTGCAGTCATATGAAGGAGCTGGCCATGAAATATGAGACAGCAATCCAGCATCTAGCAGATAAGAAGTTGCAAGAGAAGGCATGGGGTGTAGTAGTTCAAAAAGTAGGCAAATTAAAAAAATTTAATGATTTTTTTCTGAGATTGAAAGAAGCATTAAGAAATATTCTACGATCCTGAAAAATACCCTATATTCTCCCACCCAACATCTAGATTGAGAGTAGACTCTTGCAAAACAGTTTGCAGAAATTATTTATTTCACACTCCAGTTTGATGAAATCAAGATGACAAATCTTGCCATACAGAATGATCGCAGTTATTATAGAAGAACATTGAGTCATATGAAAATTAATAATGTACCAACAGAAGGAGAAAATTAAATAAATAATGAGTTGGCAAATAAAATGTCTTTGTTTTATGCTGAGGCAACTTCAATGCTGAAAACCTTGAGTGATGCCACAACAAAATTTGTATCAGAGAATAAAAATTTACAAACAGAAAAGACTGCAGACTGTCTAAGCACCATGGGTAGTGTATGCAGAGTCATACTGGAAACGCCAGAATACAGAATCAGATTTACAAGAGACAGTGTCATTCTGTTTGAGAGTAGTAGTGGGCGTCACAAAACTCGATGATCACATGCATCCAGTGGGACCGGTTGTTGAAACTTCCAAAATTGTTATGAAAGGTTGTATCAAAGTTCTTTTTTTTTAAATTGCCAATAGATTTTATTTCTCACAGTTCTGGAGACTGGCAAGTCCAAGATCAAGGTGCTGGCGGATTCAGCATCTGGTGAAGACCCGCTTCCAGTTTTGCAGACAGCTATCAATCTGCTGTGTCCTCACAAAGTAGGGGGGGGAGAGAGAGAGAGAGAGAGAGAGAGAGAGAGTCAGAGAGACACAGACAGAGGCAGAGAGAGAGAGAGAGAGAGAGAGAGAGAGAGAGAGAGAGAGAGAGTCAGAGGGACACAGACAGAGGCAGAGAGGAGTATCAAAGTTCTTAAAGATCAACCTCCTAATAGTGTAGAAGATCTTCTAAAAGATCTGAGGTACACAGCAAAACATTTGAATGATGAGATTTCCTCCAAGCAAATTAAATTCATGCTGCAGTAACAGTTCTGGGATAAGCACCTGTAGGTAGAAGACAGTATTCTGTAATGACTGAGAATGCACAGTTTTTTAGTGATTACAATCAGTATCTCATTTATTCTTGCTTTTTTTCTTTACTCTGTTCCTCTTTCTTCTTTTTAAATCATATTCTTGTTCTTAAGACTTCTTTTCTGTGCCCATATTAGTAAAGTAACACTCTGAAGAGAAATTGTTCTTCAAACAGGCCATCTAAGGCAGCTTAGAGGCATTGCATTGAGTTCTTTACTGAGAAAAATTCTGTGACTAGAACTAAATATTTTGAAACGTGAATTTTTTGGAAACTAATATTTACTATTGCTTCCCCTGTATGGCAAAACTGCTTATTCTACTATTAAAAAACCCTTAACGACTTTATTTATTTTCTACTGCCACTTTTCTCTTTTGCAGACAAAATGAAAATGTTTAAATTAACTGTGTTGTACGAATGGTACCCAATACAAACTTATTTTAAATTAGTACAACTTTTGTTTAAAGTTTTAAGCTTGCATTTTAACTTCTTTTTGTAAGGATGTATGTTGAGTGCTTAATCTTTATTAATTAATATTAAAAACTGTGATGTGTGCATAGAATATTATGTATGCATGCATGTTCATGTTTAAAGAATGGCTGTTGATGATAAAATAAAAATCAGTTTTTATTTTTCTAAACCCCCCAAAACAAAATTTAAATCATTATATCATAAATTATTTGAACAATGACAAAGCAGAAAAATTTTTATAACATGATAAAACAAATATATGTACATATATATTATATATATAATATATATCTTCCCTTTTATTTTTGGTTGATGTGTAATAATTGTGCATATTAATGGGATACAGACTGATATTATGATATTACAGATTAATATTATAATATTATACAATGTATAATAATAAAATCTGGGTAACATATCCATCACTTCAAACATTTATAATTTCTTTGTGTTGTGAACATTCAAATCCTCTCCTCTAGCTTTTTGAAAATATACAATAAATTATAGTTAACCATATTAAACCTATAGTGCTGCAAAACAACAGAACTCATTCCTTCTATATAGCTGTTATTTCCTATTCATTAACTAAACTCTTCACAACCTCCCCTTTCCCTTTCCCTGCTTTTCCCAGTCTTTAATACCTACAATTCTACTCTCAACTTCCATGAGCTCAAACTTTTTTTTAGCTCTCACATATGAGTGAAAACATGCAGTATTTATCTTTCTGTGCCTGACTTATTTCACTTAATAGAATGTGCTCAAGGATCATCCATGTTGCTACAAATGACACTATCTAATTTTTAAGGGCTGAATAGTAATCCATTGCGTATATATACCATATTTTCTTTATCCATTTATCCGTTGATGGACATTTAGGTTGATTTCATATCCTAGTTATTATGAATAGTGCTGCAATAAACTGAGGGTGCAAATATCTAAATATAAGATCACATCAGCTGTAAAGAACAATTTAGCTTCTTCTTTTCTCATTTGGATGCATCATCATCATCATCGTCATCATCATCATTATTATTGAGACAGCACCTCTCTGTCACCCAAGCTGGAGTGCAGTGGAGCAATCATAGCTCACTGTAATCTTGATTTCTTGGGCTCAAGTGATTTTGCCTCAGCCTCTGGAGTAGGCTAGCTCATTTAATTTATTATTATTATTATTATTTGTAGAGATGGCTGTGTTGCCCAAGCTGGTCTCAAATTCCTGACCTCAAGTGATCATCTTGCCTTGGCCTCCCAAATTGCTGGGATTATAGACATGAGCCACTGTGCCTTTTATTCTCCCATCTGATTGTTCTGGCTAGGACTTTCAGTATTATGTTGAAGAAAAGTGGCAAAAATGGGCGTCCTTGTCTTGTTTCAGTTTTCAGAAGAAAGGCTTTCAGCTTTTCTGAATTCAGTAATATGTTAGTTGTGAGTTTGTCATATGTGACCTTTATTGTGTTGAAGTATGCTTCTTTTATGCCTAATTTGTTGAGAGTTTTTATCATGAAGAGATGTTGAGTTTTATTAAATGATTTTTCTGCATCTATTGAGATGATCACATGGCTTTTGTCCTTCTTTCTGTTTTTGTTATGTATCGCATTTATTGATTTGCATGCATTGAACCATCTTTCCGTTACCTTTTGATGTGTTGCTGGATTCAGTTTGTTAGTATTTTGCTGAGGATATTTGCATCTGTGTTTATCAGTGATATTGTCCTCTAGTTTTTGTTGCTGTTGTTGATGTGTCCTTATCTGGTTTTGGTATCAAGGTATTTCTGGCCTCATTGAATGAGTTAAGAAGAATTCTCCCCTCTTCAGATTTTTGGAATAGTTTGAGAAGAATTGCTGTTAGTTCTTCTTTAAAAGTTTGGTACAATTCAGCAGTGAAGCCATGTGGTCCAGGGGTTTTCTTTGTTGTGAAACTTTTTATTATTGATTCAATCTTGTTACTTATTGACCTGTTCAAGCTTTCTATTTCTTCCTCGTTAAGTATTTCTTCCTAGTTAACTATGTGTGTCCAGGAATGTATTCTTTTTTTTCTAGATTTTTCCTATTTGTTAGTGTACCATTGTTCATACTAGTTTCTAATGAGCCTTTGCATTTCTGTAGTGTCAGTTGTAAAGTCTCTCTTTTCATTTCTGATTTTATTTACTTGGATCTTCTTTCCTTTTTTCTTGATTAATCTAACTAGTGGTTTATCAATTTTGTTTATCCCTTCAAAAAAACCAACTTTTCATTTTGTTGATCCTTTGTGATTTTTTTTTTTAGTTTCAATTTTGTTTAGTTTTGCTCTAATCTTTATTATTTCTTTCCTTCCACTAATTTTAGGCTTGGCTTGTTTTTGCCTTTGTAGTTCCCGAAGGTGCATCATTAGACTGTTTATTTGAAATGTGTCTACTTTTCTTTTATTGCTATCACTCCCCTCTTAGCAGTGCTTTTGTTGTATTTCATAGATTTGGTACATTGTGTTTCAATTTTCATTTGTTTCAAGAATTAAAATAATTTTTCTTCTTAGTATATTTATTGACTTAATGGCTGTTTACTAGCATGTCGTTTAATTTCCATGTATTTTACAGTTTCCAAAATTCATCTTGTTGTTGATTTTTAGTTTTATTCCATTTGGTCTGAGAAGACACTTGATATAATATCAATTATTTTGAATTTTTGGAGAACTTGTTTTGTGACCTAACATATATATGGTCTATCCTAGAGAATGTTCCATGTGATAAGGAGAAGAATGTGTATTATGCAGCTACTAGATGGCTTGTTCTATAAATGTCTGTTAGGTCCATTGGTTTACAGTGCACATTAAGCTCAATGTTTCTTTGTTGATTTTCTGTTTAGATGATCTATATTCAATGCTGAAAGTGGGGTTTTGAAGTCCCCAACTATTATTCTTTTTAAAAAATCAACAACCAAACTTATTGAGTTTCTGTACTTACTGAAAGAAAGGCAGTAAAAGAGAATGGATATAATAAATATATTTTCCCTTTTAAAACTAGTAATAAAACCTGACTGAATAAACCTCAAAACTTGATCAGGTATGTAGCAACCCTTCAAGAAATTAATTTATGCTGTTTGTAATTTGAGTTTTTCCCTGAGTTTAGAAACTTTGAATAAAAACAGCAGCCGCTTGCTTAAGATATATAGAGGAAATATATGTCTTAAGATGGAGCTGTGGTCTAGGGTATGGCAACTATAACCAAACGCTTGTTCCAATTCTCATTCTTTGTCTTTGACTTTTGACAGTTTGACTATAATATGCCTTGAAGAAAACCTTTTAAATTTGAATTTATTTGGGAATCTTTAAGTTTCCTGGATCTGGATGTCTATATCTCTTATAAGACTTGGGAAATTTTCAGCTATTATTTTATAAAATAGGCTTTCTATTCCTTTGCCAATTTCTTCTTTTTTCTGGAATTGCCAATGTTTAAAAAAATTTTCACTTTATGGTGTTTCTTATGCCATGTAGACATTCTTCAATCATTTTTTTTCTTTTTTTTGATCTGACTGAATTATTTCAAAATACCTGTATTCAAGTTCAGAAATTGTTTGTTTTGCTTGATCAAGTCTATTGTTGAAGCTCTTACATGATTTTTAAAAATTAATTAATCGATTTAGATTTTAAAAATGGGATTTCACTCTGTTGCCCAGGCTGGACTGCAGTGGCATAATTATAGCTCATTGCAGACTTGAATTCCTGGGCTAAAGAGATCCTCCTGCCTTAGTATCCTAAGTAGCTGGTACTACATGTGTGTGCCACCATGCCTGGCTAATTTTTAATTTTTTTAAGAGACTGGGTCTTTGCTACGTTGCCCAGGCTGGTTGAGAACGCCTGATCTTAAGTGATCCTCCCACCTCAGCCTCCTGACTCTTTGGGATTATAGGTATGAGCCACTGGGCCTGATTTCAAATGAGTTTATTTCATTCACTGAATTTTTTAGTTCCAGGATTTCCTTTTGGTTTCCTTCCTTCCTTCCTTCCTTCCTTCCTTCCTTTCGAGTTGGAGTTTCACTCTGTTACCCAAGCTGGAGTACAGTGGCAAGATCATGGCTCACAGCAGCCTTGAACTCTTAAGCTCAGATGATCTTTCTACAGTCTCCTGAATAGCTGGAACTACAGGTGTGTACTACCATGCCTGGCTATTTTTTTTTTTTTTGTAGAGACAAAGTCTCTCTATGTTGCTAGGCAGGTTTTAAACTCCTGGGCTCAAGCAATCCTCCTGCCTTGGTGGACTCAACTCTTTTTGTTTTTTAAAACATCTACCTTTTGTTGACTTTCTCATTCCAATCATAAGTTGTTTTGCTGATTTCTCTGTATTACTTATCTGTGTTCACTAGTATTTCACTGAGTTCCATTAAAAATTATTATTTTTATCTTTGGAGCATTTTATAAATTTTCTTTTCTTTGGGATCTGTCACTGGATAATTATTATGCTTCTTTGGAAGTTTTTGTTTTGTTTTTGCCTTTTTGTATTTATTGTGTCCTTACCTTAATATCTGCATATTTGGTGTAACAGTCACTTCCACCAGTTTTATAGATTAGCTTACATAGGGAAAGACTTTTTCCTGTGAGTGTATCTATAGCTTTGGTTGGGTAGGGTGCTTTGGCTTTGATTCTGGGTCAGTGTAGTAATATATCGTCCATATGATTTCTTGGGCTATAATTATCATCAGTGGTGTCTGTGAGTTTCTTAGTGACTTAGGCTGTGGTTATTAGTACAGGCTGTGGTGAGGTTTTGCTAAGGATGGGGATACCAGGCTGGCCTGTCCTTGGGCACCCTTGGTGGTGGTGGTGAGCTGGGTGTGCTGGTTCTTGGGCCCCTGAATGACATATGTGGGATCCAACAGTGGCAGTGGAGGGCTGAGGCAGGCTGGCCCTCAGGCCTCCAGATGGTGTGCTTGGGCATTGGCTGCAGTGGGTTAGTGAGCAGGTTCTCATGTCCTCAGGTGTTGTGTATGGGTGCTAGTGGTGACTGTGGCAGGCTGAACAGTTTTTTCCCTAGGCCCCTGGAAATGTGCATGGGCACTGGTGGTGGCAGTGGTGGCTGTGGTAGACATATTTTCAAGATCCTGTACAGTACACTTGGGCACTGGTGGTGGTGTCAGTGGTAAGTGGCAGTGAATGAAGCAGGCTGGTTGTCAGGCCCTTGAATGGCATGTGTGGACACTGGTGAGTAGGGCAGACATGTCCTCAATTCCCTGCATAATGTATGTGGGTACTTGTAGTAGCAAAGGACAGGGTGAACCTATTTTCAGGCCCTCACAACATGTGTGTGGGTGGGTTGGTTTCAGGCGCTCTGAAGGTATGTGTAGGTGCACAGTGGTTCTGTTGTAAGAGGAGGTGGTATTGCTGTTGATGACCACAGCCCCTGGCAGATGTCTCCAGGTTCATGTGTTTTTGGGGTCCATGTGCTTCAACTCCCTTGGCTTTTGCAGCAGCCTTCCTGTTCCCCAGGATGTAGGACAATGCATAGGCTAGAAGGATGGGAACCTGGCTGCACAACTGGGTCCAGCAGGTGCCATAAAGCTGTGGCCCTCTGGGTGAATATGGAGGGATATTGGCAGGGCTCCAAAGATGTGGAGATGTGGGACCTGTTGGGCTCAGGGCATGATGCAGTCTGATGAGGGGCGGGCTCTCAAAATGGTGCCATATTACAGCTGCTTCAGTCTTGGGGAATAGGTGAGATCCAGTGTGAAGTCTCCCTCTGAAACAATTCAGTTCTATGGACCCCAGGCAGCTTCCTGTACTGGGCTTAGGGCCTGTGAGGGCCACGGAATTTTTCTGTGTCTAGAATTGCAGGCAACATGGTGGTAATGTGGATTACTGGGGATCGCTCACTTTTCCCTGGAAGTGAAGAGCTCCTCCTTGCTCTGAGACGATCTTGGTCAGTTTTTTAATTTTTTAAAAATTATTTTATTTGTAAGTTGTGGAGTACAATTGAGAGTTAGGTATATACTTGGCCATCATACAGGTAAAGTGTGGGTACCCTTATTGGTGTTATGTGTCCTCCCCCGGCAATGTCCCACTGCTACCAATCCCTTATGGTATTATGATAAATGTTCAAGGTCCACTTATGAGTGAGTATATGTGGTACTCAGATCTTTGTTTCTGTGATAAATTACTGAGTATTATAGACTCTAATTCCATCCAGGTTGTTGCAAAGTTCATAATTTTGTTTTCCATTATGGCTGCATAATAGTCCATCGTGTAAATGTATCACATTTTCTTTATTCAGTCGATCTTGGCCAGTTTAACTGCTTCTTTTCTTCCCTTTTCTTCCATGCCTCAGATTCTTTGTCATTGTATTTGACTTGTGATTATCTACCTGCTGTTTTAGTTCTTTCTGGTGGGAGAGATGAGTGCTGGGCACCTCTAATCAGTTGTCTTGATGATGTCTCTCTTATGATATCTTTTTGTGGTTTTGGTATTAGGGCAATGCTGATCGTGCATAATGTAGAAAGTGTTGTCTTCTTTTCTATTTTTGGAGGAGTTTGAGAAGATTGATGTGAATTTTACCTTAAATGTTTTTGTAGAATTCACCAGTGAAGTCATTTGTCCCTGCATTTTCCTTTGTTGGGAGACTTTTGACTACTGATTTATTTTCTACTTGTTATAGGGCTGTTACAATTTTCTATTTCTTCTTGAGTCACTTTATGCAATTTGTGTGTTTCTAGGAATTTTCCATTTCATCTAGGTTATCTAATTAGTTTATGTACTATTGTTCATAGTAATCTTTTATAATTCTGTTTGTTTTTGTAAGGTTTGCAGTAGTTTCTCACTTTCATTACTGATTTTAGTTATTTGTTTCTCCTCTTTTTTTTTCTTGGTCAGTCTATCTAAATGTTTATCAGTTTTATTGATAGTTAAAAAACAGCTATTGATCTTGTTGCTTTTCTATTCTCTATTTTATTTATTTCTGCTTTATTTTTAAAAATTTCCTTTTTTCTGCTAATTTGAATTTCATTTTCTCTTCTTTTGTAGTTCTTCTAGGTGTCAAATTAAGTTATTAATTTGAGATTTTTTTAAAAATTTAGGCATTTAAAGCTATACATTTCCCTTTGAGCCCTGACTTCAGTGTATCCTGTACATTTTGTTATGTTGTGTTTTCATCTTTGTTTCTATGTATTTTCTTTTTTTTTTTTTTTTTT